>NC_136513.1:7015000-7042500 GCF_053919585.1 Euprymna scolopes
TGCTGAGGAAAATGTAAGTTCGAAACATGTATGTCTATATGTTTAAAGATAATTAATATATATTTAAAATATCGTTATAAAACCCTTTGAAAAAATACTTCTTCTAACTAAACGTGATTGACCACAGTAAATTTCAGGTTTGAACGTCACATTAAAACACAATTTCACATGTAAACGTGGCGCACCAAACAGATACTATTACATACTTGCACATGACGAAACAACAGAAAATGCAATTTAAACACTAAAGGTGACAGATAAAAATTGCAATTTTGAACTTAAGTGTTACATAAGAAATAAAATACAATTTCAAACCTGAGACTGACTGACCAAATAAATCCTTTTTTTAAACGTGCCACACATTGCCAAATTTTCACAAGAAACACTCGTCTAGCTGAAAACACTATCAATAATTCCTCCCACTCTTTATCTGTGCCTAAACCTAAACGTAGATTCCATGAACAAAGCTTCTTTTAAAGAACTGCACACTTGTGGAACTGTCTTCCGCTAACATGCTTTCCAGCTGACTACAATATAGTCGTCTTCAAGTCCAACGTAAACAAGTTCTTGAAGAGCCGTTCCTCTTAAGTAATCCAATTTACCAAATTACTATGATATTGTCCTTTTGATTACTATATACTCTTTAACCCTTATACTCGAGTAGCCTCTGGGCCTTGATAAGTGGTGATTCCGTTGTATAAAAAATAACAAAAACAAAAAATGAACAAATGAAATACAATTTCAGACTTAAACTAGATGAATAAAATAATTATTTCTAACTTAAATATGATAGAACAAAAAAAAAACGACACTTTTTATGGTCTGTAAAGGTCTAGCAGGCCTAAAAAGCCACTTCCATACGTCTCACTAGGAATTTTTACACTAAGATGATATCGATAAATAAAAAGCGGTCATACTCCAAATCGAGTAGCCAGTGAGTAGGTACGACTCAAACCCACTCTCAAAAAAGGATCCCACCAAGACGGTTGCAAACAGTTACTCTTCTATGCATCAAGTCTGCCCACACTCCTCATTTTACCGTCAGAACTTTCTCAACGTATATCATCACCTTCATAACACCGTTTCAACTCTAGTATATGGGAACACAGATTTGCTATTATCATACGTTTTTAAACTTTTGTATTTCCTTACAATATTGCAAACGCATCGTTACATATACATTTATTGAATTAAACATAATATTCATAATTATTATATTTTCTCGTTACATTAGAGAACCGTTCATTTATATAGAAAAAAAAACTTCTAAATTACATACCGATTTTTTCTTGCAATTAATGTGTTGACTAACATCATGGTTCCTCAGATGTACAGAGTCTAGAATTGCTATTAACAAACACATAAAAACATCTTTAGATTTAATTCAACTACTAGATTTTCATTTTTGCATATACATTTATGCATTTAAAAAACAAGTTTTAATTACTACATTTCCTTAAACTAAACATAACCATATATTATTTAATTGGAATTCATTATTGAGATGAGTATTATTCATTAATTTTATTTATTTCGGATTATTATCCTCATCTTTTCTTAGTTGTTTCACACCGTTTCGGCCAACTATTCGAACTATTCGGGGCCCGTGGCGCAGTTGATAGCGACGTTGAATCTCTACGGTTCCAGGTGAGAACTCTCTGAAGATAGCGGTTTCAATCCTACCCAAGGCCAGCAGGAGGCTTACTTGGCCAAAACGTGGCGAGACGACGACGACAACAACTATGGAAGGCGGTAATGACAGTGGATGCAATTAGGAGGTCCGGAGTGCCTATCCTGTCGCGGTTACTACCCGAGGAAGGCTAGAAGAATAGTTGTCCGAAACATCGTGAAACAACTAAGAAAAGATGGGGATAATAGTCCGCAATTAATAAAAATAATAAACATTGCCATTCATATATAAAATTTTAAACACAATAAACCGATATATTTTCAAATTTAAAAAAGTAGGGTTTTTTTTTTGTGCTACACAAAAATCAATTCGTAATTAGATTTCAGATTCTTCCTTTGATTTCACGGATTACTATTTCATTAATAAATTAATTGACTAAATAATTAATTAATTAATTTCTTATTTGTTAATCGATTGAAAATACATTTTATCTTTCTCAAAGCTGTTTCTCCTATATTTATTTGTAATGTACATTTTTTGATTCATGCTAACCGCTGCTGCATTTTTATTATTAATAATAATCCTCTGATAAAAAGATCATATCGTTGAACATATATAGACTAAGGATTTTCTTTAATATAATTTCTGCTGGAATTTTTGATAGATTAATAGATGTTGTAATATTTTAATTTTATTTTCATCAACAATTTTTCCTATTTCTCCGATTCCTCTATCTAGTATAATGAACTTTTTAATATTTTAATATGAGAGCATTGCCAGGACCGCTGCGAAGAAGCTAGACTCTCTCTACCGTGCTAGAAAGCTACTAACGTCCGAAAGTATCCTGTACTTCTATAAGGCCATCATTCGCCCATGTATGGAGTGTTGCTGTCATATTTGGGCTGGTGCATCCGCTACTAGTCTCTCACTCCTAGACAAGGTTCAAAAGAGAGTCGCCAACCTGATAGGTCCTGAACTGTCAGCTAAGCTTCAGCCTCTGTCCTACCGACGAAATGTTGCATCCCTCTGTCTGTTCTACAAGTATTTTAATGGTGAATGTTCTGACGAACTGTAAGCACTTGTGCCCCATGACGTAAATACCCTCGGCAAACCCGACAATCAGCTTAATCCCACCCCTACACAATAGAGATCCCTAGAAACAAGAGAGCTTTCTACTCCAGTAGTTTATTCCACAGAACTGCTAGACTTTGGAATTCCATTCCGGGTCCCTGCTTCTCCAACTTTACTAACATGCAGAAGTTCACGTGTAACGTGAACCGACATCTTGCTGTCCAACTCCCTACATAGCTTACGTTCCTGAGAGTAGCCCCCTACACCAAAGTGGCAATGTGCCTTGCTTGGGGGTGAAAAAAAAGATAGAGAAAGCTCAACACTATTAAGAGGGAAAACAATTAATACATATTAAATAAAAGATTAGGAATGAATGTTACATAGGAGTTTTTTTACTCTTGTCTTTCTTTTTATTGATCTTGTGTGATAACAAAGTTTATGTGTGTGTGTGTGTGTTACATATAACTTAGGGATAATTGCAGTAATAATTATGTCTGCCCCTTTAAAAGCACACTTCTTAGAAATGAAATAAGTCGGTCACCTACGTCCACTTGCGCAGATCGTGTTGTTAAAATCCCATGATCACATGATCACTCTCTTGAATTATTGAATTACATTTACGATTATATAAACGTTAATTTCAACTATATTCTCGCCAGGGTTAACGTTGGTCGAGCCGTTTGTTCCTTCCTAATGTAATCAGAGATGGCTTTGTGGCCTGGTTCGAATCTCCCGATCAGTGTTAATCGTAAATCCCGGCACTGATGATTCCAGAAAGGATGAAATCCGAAGATTTTCATGTAAAATTTTATTTTGCAATAGAATACCTCCAATAAAGAAAGGCGGTGAAATGTCCTTATTCCGCGAAGTTTAAAAGAATGTAAGACTTTTCTCTTTAGGGAAAAGAAGTTAGTTAGCAGATCATAAAGATAGCGAAGCTAAAGATTTGCTGGTTTTAGCATTTCATTAAACTGCACTCCGAAAACAGTTATATACTTCCTTCGCTTCAGGACGTTTGCAAAAGGCTATTTCAAACTTTGGATGTACCCAATGCGGTTTCATTTTTTTTTTTTTTTTGCATTTTATCCTATTCCTTTCTCTTTATCTTTTTGGACAGAGCTTATAAAAGAATTATTTTTCAAAAATTTTATGCGGACATTTTTTTTACAAACATTATTTTGTATTCTAAGCTCACCATCATACTAGTTTCATCAAATAATAAAACCAGCAAACCTTTAGCTGCGCTATCAATATGATTTGCAAATTAATTTCTTTTCTCTTAAGAGAAGAATCTTACATTTTTCGAAACTCCACTGAATAAGGATATTTCACCGCCTTTCTTTATTTGAGGTATTCTGTGGAAAAATATTTTTTTTGCATGTAAACATCCGGTTTACAGTCTTTATTTATGCTTATGATATTAAACTCTACTTCTTACTGTAATATCGAGTTTTTTTTATTTTGATTGGGATAAATATAAACATTCATACTGATATTGGACTTATGCTTGCATTTGCATTTGTCTAGTAAACTTCTATTAATTATTTGATTATAGTCTCTCTCGGTCTCTCTCTCTCTCTCTCTCTATATATATATATATATATATATATATATATATATATATATATGTGTGTGTGTGTGTGTGTGTGTGTGTGTGTGTGTGTGTGTGTATATATATATATATGGTTTAACCCGGATATAAGGGATATAAGAGAGTTTGGGGGGATTTGCTACAGCGCTCTTATATCCGGGTTACATTTAAATCCGGGGTTCTTATATGCGTGTTACACTGTACATTAACAGAGGCTCTAATTTGGGACCAGAAATCTTTCTTATATTCGTTTTTCTTATATTCGAGTCTCTTATATTCGGGTTAAACTGCGCATATATATATATATATATATATATATATATATATATATATATATATATATATAGAGAGAGAGAGAGAGAAAAGATTCAACATAAAACAAAATTGCATCATATTATATACCTTTGGAAAGTAGACATCTTATTATTTATTCTATTTTTCTTTTTTCAATAAAGGTATCTTATCATTTTGTACTAAAACATCTATACGACCAGAGGAAGCATAGATTTGTTAGTGCCTTAAAATGTATTATATGTAAAAGCGTGCCAATGTGTTTATATGGTAGTGTATATATTCAACGGCAGAGATGGAGAGAGAGGGGGAGAGAGAGTCAGGCAGAAAGAACAGGAAAAGGAAAGAGAAAAGAAGCAGAAAGAGTGCTTACATGTAGAACACGTTTGCAGATGTATATGTTGTTTACTTTTTCTTGGCAAAAATTCCAGTCTCGTTCGTGATAAAAATTGGTTAAATACGTGTTGCACTACGATTTATCATTACCTTGATGTGTGGGAAGAAATCTTAATGTCATGTCGGCATTTTTACTTTTGGTTAGATAATACTTTTTTCTGCATCTTTACGATGGACTTTATCGGGTTAGATGTCGGTCTGCCGGTCTGTCACGTAGCAGCTTGCAATAGTATTCTCTCGAATAATGGTCTGCCATCTTTCCGTTTAAAATAATAATTATTTACGTGGTTCGTTCATATGTCACGCTCCAGTTCGAAATTATATTTTTGGTCATTCATTGTCGTCACACTTTCGTTTGAAATCATATTTCTGTCGATTTTGCCTTAATCTGTCAACCTTCATCGGCACAATCGCGTTGATACACCGGTTCTCGTCAGATCATCGAAGTTAAGCAATGTTGAGCCTGGTTAGTACCAGATGGGTGACCATTTGGGAATTCTAGGTGCTGTATGTCCTCTCCGCTTAACTCGGCATTTGTTTCCAGTCGTCCTGAACATATACTCCACTTGCCACTGGTATTTAACAATGTCGACTCAGGAGAGGTGTGGTTGGAGATTACGCACTTCAAGCCACAAAAATTTCACGCGCAGGCATCCTTACGATGGGTATCTATAGTCTGTCAAAGACTGAAGGAGCCTCTCTATCTGTCAACCTTCCATTTAAGATAGCCTGTCCATCGTTAAACGCGTATGTCTAATGGACTTTTCTTAAAAAATATTCGTATTTGGTTTACGTGCAGACTGTAAAGCAGGGGGTAAAGACAAGTTAACCCAGCGCTAAAAGATAATTCCGACCTGAAGTATGTTGGTCAAAGAACTTATCTTATTAAATACTTTAAGCACCGAAAGTTACAAGTTTCAACTTCATGTTTATCGAGATGGGATTGGCTAAATAAAGTCAGCAAACATTTTTTAGGTGCGGATATCGCAAGTGACTGGTTATGTTCGTTGGTTACTTTGTTGGTAAGGTCGCTCGCCCGGTTCCACCTAACCTCGCCTTTAATTATGCTGTAAAGAAACTGTAATGAGTGCAAAAATTACTTACCAACAAAAACGCCGACGTATCTGCGCATCTTGTAGGGTTTAGTTGCAGAATAATAGGGGAAAATGGTGACGCCAAGTTGATTTTATCCTCAACGGTCTCGCTGATCTTATGCAAATTAGATAATCCCGGGTTACATAGAAGTAAGCCGTTATAAGAACAGGAGAATTCGTTTTAGATGAAGGCAAACTATGCATATCTGCTACGTTAAGGCATGACGTATTATTTGAAGTAAAGATGTGGTGCGAATTACATCATCAGAACAGGGTGCTTTCAATTTATTTATTTAGAACACAGTTGTATTTAACGTTCTGTAATGAGTGCGTAAAAATTTCTCTGAAAACGGGAAATTTCATATAAGGTTAGCGTAAGCCAGAAAACAGAAATTACTATTAGAAGTAAAACTTAAGATTACAGCTAAATGCGCATAGAATTGCATCATGAAAGGAAGTAGGTGACAAATAACCGATATTGGATCTGTTTCGTAAGTGTTCGGCGTTCAAGTTATCGTGTGCTAATTTTCCAGGCTAGCACTGCTATGGAATTTTGAAAATGGAAAAATTCAGTTAATTCAGATGTACTTGCGGTAAATTGAAGTAAAATCTCAACCAGACCACGGAGCAAACGATCGAAATACCCGACAACATAACCAAATGCTAAAAACAGGCTTTATAAAAAATATATAAATGTAAATAAAATCCGCAAGTTTGATTCTGTTTTAGCTAAGGTGAATTCACTTTTTTTTCCCTAAAAGATGAAGTAAGTTATTTCATTATTTTATCCAGGCTCTGTTAAGCTTTAATAAGAAAGAAATACATCATTAAAGTGCCACGGCCGAAATTATAAGCTTGTATTCCACTATCGAACCGTGAAAACATTTACGTGAACAACGTACTAAATGAGATTTAATATTTTTCTTACTATCTTTTCATAGCAGCGTAATATTGAAACTTTTAAAGCCAAGTAACAAGAAAAGACAACTTTTACAGATAGATTTAAAAATGGATAACTTCAAAGCATTTATAGTAGACATTATTAAATACCAAATGGAACAACAACAAAGAACTGAAGAAAGACAGCAAAAAAAAAACGAACACAGATTTTAAAAGTTTCTACTAGAACAACAAACGAAGGCAACAAAAATTGAAAAATATTTAATAGGGGTCAATGTACCGAGAATGAAAATGCTTTTTTGTAAAACTTCATTTTGAACGCAATTAACAGTTTCACTTATTCTCTAGACGATGATAAAATCTTCGTTTCATATTTCAGAAGATATGAAAATCTACATAAAACAGATTGTGCAAAATGGACAGACTCTAAACAAATTTGACTATGTTCCGAAAATTAGGGGCCGCTAAACATAAAAAGTCTATAGACTATATTTTACCTCGAAAATTAGCGACATAAATTTTGGTAAAGCTGTTAAATTTATCTTTTAAACTTCCCTGCTCCACAAAAGGTAGAATGTCTGAATTTAACAAGAAAAGACAGCGCATATTGCTCGATATTTGCATCAATCGTCACTGTTTCAATCTTGTAGTACTTAGAGTAGATTACTTTAAATGCTTAAAATTCGTGCAAACGAAGAAATTAGACGTAAATCTTAATCAATTTGGAAGAGGAACAAAATTTGATATTACAGAACATAGCCGAAGACTGCAAAAGATTTGTAAGCATTAAATTAGACTCTAAGAATATTGAATAGTCGGGTATTGCTTACATACATCGAAATTCACATTTAAAGTCTCCTTCAAAAACACATCAAACCAAAAAGAGAGATATATTTCACTCTCCTACAAAAACAAGTAACCCTAATAGAAATCAGGAAAAAATTACTGCCTAAACATGCAGGGCGATTGTTCCAACATGTTAACCGCCTGTAACCTGTTGAGTTCGACATCGTATTAAAGTTATAAATATCTCTATGAATATAATATCATAATGATTACCGATTGGCGAACTTTGACCATTACTAAACAAATGTATATATATTAAATAAATTTGTTAATATCGAAACCTTAATTGAATCAAGTGATCCGTTTTGTTTTCTATTTGGTAAACATCTGGTAATTTGATTTTATATTTCAAATTACGTACAGTTGGTACAATTTTAACTATTTATTCTACACAATGTAATGAAAATACTTGTGATCCGTTGGATCACAAACACTACCTTTATTTATATTCCACTGATTTCATTCGAAAATTCATGGGCCTTGACATATCTCATAGAACATTTTCTTTTATAATATCTTTATATATAATCCTTATTATTTTATTATTTTATTTACATGTTTTACGGTGTGAAAGAAAACACTATCTAAAATAAATGACAACATGAAGCACTTATGAAGTAAACCAGAAAAAGAACCTCGCTCTTTCTCTGTAAAGTCAGAGACAGAAAATATTAGATAGTGTGTGAATCAATTTACGGTGAAAGCGGACGATATAGATGTAAAACTAGATAGGTTAGATATATAAATATATAAATGATTTATTCAGTTAATTACAAATTACAGCTAATCATAAGAATTAAAACGAAATTATTTCACATACATAAATCAACCCCAAAACTAAGCCTTATTTTTGGATGTATTTCATGTTATTAAAGTATATAGAGGTGGAGTATTGTTGCTACTTATGTGGAGGTGCCGATGCGAGCAATTTTTCTTGCCTAACAGAGTACAAAACTGACTTCGCAATCTAGCGGGAGATGATATCACGGTTCCTTTAAGGCATGTTGCTAGTCCGGTTAGGTAAAACATTCATACAAAGAAATCGTCTTTCTACCACAACTGTAAAGAACTTTCATTTCTTCATTCGAGTGCCTAATATCGGACGGAATATCTATTAAAAGAATTTCTTTCCAAAACTTTTTCATTCGTGGAACACATTATCACTGAACTGTCTCCCTGCAGACCGAAACAGTGTCATCTTAAAACTCAGTATCAAGAAATATCAACAATCGCTTTCATGAGTAATCAACATTTGTTCATTTTGTTCATCATTTTCAATTTATATTATATTTCTTTCCGTCTGTCTGTCTTTCTGTCTGTCTGTCTGTCTGTCTGTCTCTGTCTGTTCCACTTTTTTTCTCAGAAACTACTGGGCCGATCTAGATGAAAATTTGAATGGACTTTTTTTATAATAAGTTTCAGCAAAAAAAGGGTAAAAGTGCATTTCAGGTGTGTAAATTATTAAATCTGCATAAAATCATAAAAACCTATTGTGGATAAACACATTATTAGAACCAACGTATTATATAAACCTATAAAAAGCTTAATTTTTAATATTATTTATACTTTTTGGAAGCCATTTTTAATGATTATTAGACTTGAATATAATAATAATAATAATAATAATAATTTGTTATTTATTATTTATTATTATTATTATTAGTAGTAGTAGTAGTATTAGTATTAGTATTATTTGTAGTAGTATTAAAAACAATTAAAAATACTATGAATACTATTTAAATAGCATTTTTAAGTCTACTAAGTTATGCGCCGAAATAAGTATTATTGTATTCGTTGGCTGCATACTTAGGCATTAATAGGGATTAATAGGGTTTAGTCATCCAAATAACACATTTACTTTAGAAGTTTTCTTGGAAATTACTAGGCCAATTTGGCTGAAATTTTGTATGGACATTTGTTCTTATAAGGTGCAGAAGACTAAATATTATAATATCAATTAGATACATACTTAGAGATTAATAGGGATTAGTCACCACAATACCACATTTACTCAAGAAGTTTGGCATAAAACACTCGTTTTAAGTCAACGGGCTATAACTTTTGCTTATTTTCAACAGTCTATAATATCTAGCCTTTTCATGATGTTTTTATCATTAAACTAACAATCTATCCTTCTCATTAACTCTTATTCTCAAGCGGCTCTCGAAGATTTCACAGTAAAGACACCTTTTTAGAAATAAACGTTGGTTTCAGTATGATAATATAATGCACATGAAAGCTAATTAATTTAAAAACTGTGAAAATATCACCCCAGAACCCTTTGACCCCTGGAACGACAGCAAAGTGAAAGATGTAAAATACCAGCAACTAAGCTTGAACCTGGATCAAAAGGTCCGAGACAAGAAACAAAACGAAAAACAATGGTTCAACTGTTTGAAGCCGACATTCGCTACGGATGTGGCAACGTGAACCATAGGCTTTTTATTCCTACTTTGACAAACATTTCCAGTCTTATCTCCGCCCTATAAGATGATACGATTCTTGTGAAACATGAAAAGCTAATAAATCGTGCACAAAAGCGTCGTTATATCGGCATGTTGAACGACACACGGTGTCATTGTTTTGGTTTACGGCAAATGACATTTGGATTGACCGCTGGTCAATTTGTTTGGTTTGGGATCAAAGGTCACGAAAAAGAAATACTGTTGATAATTAAGGCGTCACAAGGAATATTTTGGCGATGCAAAAGCCTGTAGAAAACTCAAGATTCATCTGTCAGTCGGTCACACTTTTTTTTTTTTTTTTTTTTTTTTTTTTTACAATCCGTCCGACAGATGGTCGTGTTTTTTTTCTAGTCCTGCTCTGTCGGTACGCTTTGGTGTCGGTGCGAATCTGTTTCGTCCTATGGAGTTCTGCCCTCCTAGGCTATGCTTCCCTTTTTTACATAGGGTAAGTTTATTGTTAATCGTCTAAGCTGCCTCTACCAGGAAATACTGACAAAGTGGTAATGCATTTTTCTTTGTAGCTCGTAGTAAGCTAATCTTAGAGCGATAGCGTTTTAAAGACACGCTTGTTCTTGTGTCTAACTTTGATTTAAAAAAAGAACGAAAGAAAGTAAAGAAATAACGAAGAAATGAAAGGGTTGATTACCGAAAAGAAAGAAAAAAAAAAGAAAAAAAGACAGAATGATGAAGCGAAATAAGTTTGAAAGTTTTCAAAATACAAGACTGGGAAAGAACCTCTTACGATGCGTTCGACTAATCTATGAGTTTAACGATGAAAATGGTATTTTATTTCTTTTTCTCTGTAGAAAAAAACAAAAAAAAACTGCGAGAAAAAAAGGAAAAAAACAAACAATTACCGTACTCTTTCCTGAGCAACGCTGAGTAGGTATATCTAGTGTATTAAAATAATGAACTAAAATAATCGATCATAGTTGATTAGTCCTTTTCTATGATTATCGCATTTATCCTCGATTTTTTTACAAGAGAAATCGCCGCTTATCAAGGACCGATGGTGACTCGAGGATAAGAGTTAATGAGTGTCAGTTGATCAATGATACAACAACGTAATGATTGGAAACGGTGAAAATCGGTTGAATTGATTATTTAATTCAACAAGAACTTGTTTACAATAGACTTGATAATGACATTGTTGTAGTTAGATAGAAGCAGCTCCGCGTTATAGAGTTCAACAAGCGGGCAGAATGAGAGAAAATCTTTTCATAGAATTTGTGTTTAGTTTTAAGCACAGATAGAGAGAAGGGGGAATTGCTGACAGTTGTTGTAGCTTGTTGACTTGCAAAAAGACACTTAAACGTAACGGATCGACAAACAAAAATTCTATACTAAAGTTGGTTGGTTGTTGGTTGTTTTTGTATTACGGCATATCAACCCTTTTCGGGTTATTTAATGCCGAATCCAAAGATTTTGAAGAAAATTTTTTTTAATAGAATATATTTGTTGTTTTCACGTCGGTGTCTATTTAACCCATAGTTGGGACCCTAACAGGTACTACCACTCCGGGTCATAGTGGACCTGGGAGCAATGGTAATTAAAGGGTGGCTCCACACTCCCCAAAGCCCACAAGCTGGGGCCTCACCACTGGATATAGTTTAAGATCATATCCAGGACCCCCATTGAGGGACTTTTACCCTCTGCAGGGGGAGGGGGCGGTCGGCGTATTCTAATGCCCCACCGACAGGGCCATCTATACTAAAGTATAAAATATCGAGAAAAATACTATTTTATGCTTTATAAAATTCTATTAGGTTGAGAAGCAAGTTCTTGCGGAATTTTTCATTTTGATTTCAAATGATGTATTTTCAAATAAGTTTTCTTTACTTTATATGTAATTTTAAATAGCACTTTTCGCTTTATCTAATTGTTTAAATTACAATCGTTTTAAAACAATTATGTCTTCTTTTCGGAACGTTGAATAGGAGATAGAAAAAAAAGCAAATTCGTACAATTTCCTATTTCATCTCAAGCTAGGCTGAAAAGCTGCTGGAATAGCTTACGATACAACGAAGTGTTTGGTCCAGGAACAACTACTGAACACACAACACAATGGTGGTTTAAGAAATTTTGTGGCGGCAATGAGATTCTTGAAGATGATGAGCGTAGTAGTCGGTCATCGGATGTTGATAAGAATCAATTAAGAGTCTTAGGCGAAACCAATCCACGCATAAGTGCTCGGGAACTTGCTTCTGAATTATACATAACGTATATGACGATTTCCAACCACTTGATTAGAATGACAAAAAACTTGATAAACGGGTGTCTCAGTAATTAAACGACAACCAAAAGAAACGCCGTTATAAAGTATCGTCTTTCCTTCTTTTACGCAACAAGAACGATCCGTTTCTCGACTGGATTGTAACTTGCGATGTAAAGTTGTTCTTTACGACAACCGGCGACGCTCAGATCAATAACTAGACGTCGACGAAACTCCCTGATACTTCCCGAAGCCAGAGTTACAAGAAAAGAAGTTCATGCTGACTGTTTGGTGGTTTGCGACTTACTGTTTTTCTTTTAATGCAGGCGAAACCATTACGACGAAGAAGTACTCTTAAATAGATGAAATGCATCAGAAACTTCCACAAAAACACCCAGCATTAGACAATAGAAGAGGCCTAATTCTCATCCACGACAATGCCCGACCACACGTTGCTAAAATGACTCTGTGGAAGTTGAACGAATTGGGCTACGAAACTCTTCCACATCCGCCATACCTTCCAGACCTCTCACCTACCGACTGCTACTTTTTCAACCATCTCGACAACTTTCTAAGCCATATCAAAAACGCCTTCAGCAACCTTATCGTCACCAGAACGCAAGATTTTTACGTTACTGACAAAAATATTCTTGTTTTGAGTTGATAGAATATACTGATTCTGATGGTGATTATTTCGATCAATAAATTTTTGTTTGAGCCGAGATATGTTCATCTGAATTTAAAAGTTAAAAACCGCGAGATAGATATAGATTGGTTTTCTACGTGTAAATGTAATGAAACTCGCATGATTATTAAAGATCTCAATATAGGACAGCTAGTAAATAGCCTGTTTATTGCACAAACATTATTGGTTGCATACATGTTTCAGTGGAATACTAATTCAAAGATAGCACTTCATCAGACAAAAAAAAGGAGCGATATTGAAACGAGAGTCAAGATTACATTCGTTTCTTATAAGATATTTGGGCTGGTTTACGCTCTGGAATACTTGGAGGGGTGTGGTTTAGGGAGTGAGTAAGGATGAGGGGTTGAAGGATGGGGTGAAAGTACGATATATGAAAAAGATTAGACCTAAAATATAGATGTACTAGCTAACATAAAAATAAGAAGTGTCCTGGATGACATCTTAAATTTAGATAAAAATGCGTATGAACTCTACTTAAAAGATAACGCTAATCCAATATATGTAAACTCTAAGTCCAATCACCTCCCATCAATTATAAAACAGATTCCTAACTCTATCGTACGTAGATTCAGCAATAGCTCAGGTGATGAAAATGTATTTAACAGATCAACTAGCATCTACGACACAGCTTTTAAAAAATAGTCGGTACAAAACTATTGATATTAAATATAAGCAACAAAACACCAATAACTATAATAAAAGGAAAAATAGAAGAAAAAGAAATATAATCTGGTATACCCCGTCCTACAATCAAATGTAAAAAAACAAACTTACCTAGAAATTTCTAAAAATATCATCGAAAAACACTTCCCTGTAACCAATCCCTTACACAAAACATTCAATAAAAATAACTGAAAGTTATTCTCTATCCGCTGCGAAAATTTAGAGATGATAATTAAAGCACATAATAATAAAATATTTGATAAGAGCCATGAAAACAAGAATAACAAAATAAATAATAAAAAAGTGAAAAACATGACAAAAATAAAACTAACTCAAAGGACAAATTGTAACTATTAGAAATAATAATAATATTAAACCAAACTCAAACAACAACACTTCTAATAGAAATAAAAATAAAAATACTAATAATGAGCAAGATAAATGTAGCTGTAGAACCGTACACTTTGCCAACTTAAAAATAAATGCCTAACCAAAGGCATAGTTTACCAGGCCACAATATTTGCCCCCCAACCCCCCGAATAACTGAAATATTATGTAGGTATAACCTCTTTAGATTTTAAAACAAGATATTATGACCATTTGTTCAACATCAAAAATCACCGAATTAAAACAGCGCTAGCAAACCAATACTGGGAACTCAAAGAAAGTGGACGGTCGCCGATAGTCAAATAGAAAAAGGATCCATGTAGATTATGTCTGAATGAAAAAATCGCTATCCTAAACTTTAAAGAACCCTAACATCTATTAAACTGCAGGAAATAAATAACCGTGTGCACAGTAAACTTTACCGTAGGATAGCAATACATAAATAATCTATATATCTATAAAAGTGAACGTGTCTGTGTCTGTGTGTGTGTGTATGTACATTTCCCTACGCAATAACTCTGTCAATTTTTAGTCTACAGACTCGAAATTTGATATGCAGGGTACTGAGATGTGGGAAAATCGATGTGATCGATTTTAGCCAGAGATTTGGTGATAAAGGGGTCAAAGTTCAACGATTTGACCTTTGAGAACTCTACCAAACTCCTCCGACAATTTTGGGTCTACGCACTTGAAATTTTAGATATAGGTTCCTTGGACATGGATCTAACTTAATAACTTGATTTTAGGCCAAAACAATAAATTTAAAGGGGTCATAATAGGGGTCAAAGTTAAAAAAATTATCTCTGAGGTCTCTTTCAAATTACTCAGACAATTTCTGGTCTAAATATTTGAAATTTTACATAAAGTGTACTCAGAGATAGGGCAAGCTTTTTCATCAGTTTTGGTCGAACATTTTTAGTTACCAATATATAAATGTATGTATGTATGTTTGCATGTCTGCCTTAAACTTTCGATAAAGGCGACGGATTTTACGAAGATCAGTGTCGTTTTAAAGTTCGACCTTTCATACGACAAATATCGAAAAATTGGCTAAAAACATTAATATCTTCCCCTCCAACTAGGTACTTTTCTAAAGGGGGTCACTTTTTCGCCGATATTTTTGAAAGTTATCCTCTCCTTTAGATTGTCTAGCCTTAATTTTAAAAAATGTCGCTTCCGATTTGTCGGTGGTCGTAACAGCATAAACGTTAGGTTTTACCCCGTTCTTTTCCTCCTTTGCGGTACGGGTTCGGGCCTGCCTTCCTACTACCACTTTTTTTTTTTGGCTCAACATACACATCCAAACACCCGGGCAACACTGGACTGAAATGCTAGTTTAAAATAAAAATAAAAATAGGAAAAATAAAAATGAATAAAAAATGAAAATAAATAAAATAAAAATATATATCCATATACTAAATAATTTTATAAATATAACTAACATAAAATCCGAAATATGAACCAAAACACAAAATAAAGTATCTAACTACACCTAGGTTGAAAGTTGGTTAGCTTTCTATACACAAAAGGATATAACTAACCCTTTTCCATAAACACACACAAAAGCCCTGTAAGTGCCTGACCGTTGGCTGATTAGGATGGTCGCGGTTACAACTAATAAGCTGATTAGCTAACTAGCAAATTAATACCATGGAATTATATAAAAATGCACGATAATCACAACTCTTCACATAAGCCTGGTTAACTCTCACAAGGATGAAACGTGGAATAATCTGTGTAGCTTAATTGCTATATATATTTTCATAACTTACTATATATAGAAGATTTATGGGTATCGTAATCGGTATTGGAATCGGAAAAAACGGATGCCTATTTTTCGATGCCAAAACGATTCTTTTAAGTGTCTTTTTTTATTTGATTTTGCTTAAACCAAAATCTTCCATTGCTGGTAATAATGATAAAATAATAAATATTTATTGATTTTCAATTGTCAATTAAGCTGAAATCGATAGGTCATCATCCACAAGTGTATTTTGACGTTCAGGGAAATATCAGCATATTTAACATGTTTTTTTTTAACAAAAAATCGGAGGAAATAACACTCTTATAGTAAAATAATTAGATATATTTAAAGAATCGGAATCAGAATCGGTAATTGTATCGGAATCGGGAATTTAGCACAGAATCAGTAATTGTATCGGAATCGGGAAAAATATTAGAATCGTCCCATCACTAATATATGTATATACTTAGGTGAATTTATTCCCATGGAGAATGACCCATTTTGGGTACCTGGATTTTACTCACATCAAAAATGACCCCGTATCTACATTTGCCCTGGTGTGTGGCACTATTTCCTTGTGCCACTGTTTCTAACACACTCTGCAGCATGGACGGGTGGTAAATTGTCCATGAGCGTAGAGATACAAAGAAACCCCTTCCCATAATGCTATCTTTCTGTCTTTTCCTGCACGACCACCATGATGTGAAGACGCATATTTTGTCTCTCCGTAAATGGGAGGGGGAGACCCCCTCCCTCAACACTAGTTAGGGTAGGTTAGTTAGCTTCGAAAAGTCTATTATCCAGTTTCAATTGTAAAAATTAATTGTAAATTGTTTTTTTTGTAATATATATTGTATCTCTAATGTAAAATAAAATAGTTAGTTATACCTTATGTATATTACAATTGTGTCGCGTGTCATTTTTCTTGTGTCTGCCATGAATGCCTTCATAAATGTCTGAAGTCGAAAGGCGGCCCTGAGGACAAAGAGATGAAGATTCCCACCAGAATGCCACCAGGGTGAAGAGATCATCTTGAGAAAAGAAAGCAGCCACACCCAGATCCAACATCTCAGGTATGATTTTCTTCTTACTACACAGACCCAAATGACTGGCCCATCTTCATATCTTCATGAGACCGCTTTAAGACATTTACTATAACACGTCTGTCGGTCACACCTCGGTGGCCGGCCGATAGTGGTATAAATGTTGCCTTAAGACTCAGGATTGACCCTGGTTAATTACCAGACGGATCTCGTCGCATCTGTGTCGCAGTATAAATGATGCACTATGACCAAGACATATTGTTTCCCAGCATGGAAATAATTTCGACTCTTAAACCCACGGCACAACCAAAAATAATGACCACTAGACGAATCGAATAAAAAAAAATGGTCCACGGTCTTTAAAAACGGAAAAAAACTATTATTTCTGGCAAAATTTTTTAAAAAATGGCAGACCAGTACACACGCGCACAAAAAAAAAAAAAAAAAACGCACTCAAAAAGAAAATTCAGAACCTGAACAAAAAAATTGTCTTGCACCTACAAAAAAAAAGCAGTTTACAAAAGATCGATTTAGAAAAAAAAGAGTATTGAAAGTAACCCTTCGAAAAAAAAGTAAGAAATGTGTCTCACACAAAAAAAAAAAAAAAACAGAGACGAGAAAAAAGTGTCTCTAGAATATGCAATATCTCTTTCTCTCTCACGCTTTCTCTCTTTCTGTCTCTCTCCGGATATATATCGATATGTGTGTATATCTATGCATCTTGTTATTACATGAAAAAAAAAAAGAAAAAAATCCTTCAAACACGAAGCTCGAAAAATAAATAAAAAAAAAAAAAAAAGGAAAGAAAATAAAGGATACCTAACATTTTTTATCTGATCTTTATTTCAGGTTTATAAAAATATAGGACTTTTTAAAAAATTCTTTTGACTTTGCAAGTGTTAGATTCAGATTTGAAAAAAATAGAACTTTTACATTACATTTTATTCCATGAACAGTTGATGTGTTTTTTTTTCGGGTTAGATTAGCAGTTAATGCCGAAACATATATGGTTTTTTGATTTGATTATGTTTTTTTTATTAATTTTGATTTGTCTGTTTAAAAAAAGGAAAGAAAAAATGGATTGCTAAAAATTTGGATTACATAATGTGAACGTTTTTTTTTGTGTGAGAATGCCTTTTACAAAATTGTTCAAAATAAGATTGTTTTTCTATTTAGTTATTTGTTTTAAACTCGTAGAAATGTTTAATGTCTACCTGTCACTTATTTGTTTAAAACAATGGCCGCACATAGGAAAGAAGCGAAGATGACCTCGTCATGGTGTTTGTGAGGGTGTTGAGGGATGGGTAGGGGGAACAATGCGACCTGCCTCTGTTTCTCTTCCTCTCTTTCTCCACCTATCGTGTTGTCTACCATTCTTTCACCCTCTGCAAGCTTTTTTGGGGACGAGAGAGTGACTTTTAAAATCGAGTTTTTTTTGTGAGATTACGTAATAGTGTTATGAGGGTGGTAGGGTGTGTAATGGCATCGCTCTGTCTCTATCCCCTTTTTTCCCCCTCATTCTCTCTCTCTACTCTTGCGTTTTAATGAGTGTATAGCTAAACCCCCATGGCTGATTGCAGGAGGGCATATAATAACGAATTAACTTGGAGTTTGTTTTTTTTAATTTTCTACCAAGTTTAAAGAAGAAAATATTTATGCTTCGTTAAATTACATTAAATGATGTCTTCAATTGTTTTTTATTAAAAATAAAAAGAGAGACAATTATTCAAACAGAACTTGAAGTACTTTTTTTGAAATCTTCGAGTGTTTGGAAAAGCCAACTGTTACATGATTACGTTAATTTTTTTTGAGTTCTCTGAAATGTTCATAGCTTTTTTAAAGAAAAATTACGCTATTACATTTCGAATATTCTCTGAATTTTTAATAATTTCTAAGGAAATATTGTTTGACTAACGAAAGAGATTTTCCTGAACTCTAGATGATTTTGAGGAAGAATTATTCGAGCGAATTCTTTAATTGAAGGTTTATTTGAAATTGGACCGTATGATAGGGGTCCCTGAAATATTGACTGAGGAGTATATACGTAAAATTGAATTAATTATTAAGAATAAAAAAATATTTCCTCAGTCTAGAAAGATCTCTCTTTAATTGAAACTTTAATTTTTTCGAGCTGTTAACTATACAGAACTGGTCGTTAACTAATGTGACTCCCAGGTGTGGCGGGAGTTTATTAATTCGAAATAATCCTTGTGAGTGAGTTTAGGAAAAGAATTGCTTTTAAATGATAAAATAATTACTTTGGAAAATAAAGTTAATTAACGTGAAATGTTTCTGAATTCGAAATGACCTTGATAATGACCTATAAGAAGAAATGATTTTTAAGAATCAATTAAATAACTTTAAATGTACACTGAATTTTAAAAATAATAATTACGAAATGAAAAAATTTGGGATGTTTCTGAATCTCATTGTGAAGGGTGAATTGATTCAAAATGAATTGTCTATGATCTTTTCGGAAGATTAATCTTAATAATGAACCAAATGTTTGGAATAATTTTTGAATTGTATTACGAAAAATGGGTCTATTCGAAGTTTATGACCTTTTGAGAAGATTGGTTTTTATAATAATAAATGAATTACTTTGGAAAGAAGTTAACTAACATAAATTGATTTTAACGATGAACCAAAATACTTGAAATAATTTTTAAATTTTGGAATTAAATTTTAATGATCTTTTGTGAATCAAGTTTTGAAAAAATACATATACTTTTTAAATGTACCCTGAAATTTGGGAAAAAGTTAATTATGAATGTAATAACTGAAATGCGTTTGCATTGTGTAAACAAATTCTAATTGTGACCGAGGTGCTCTGAAATGATTTTTTAAAAATGTTTTCTTTTTAAGAAAAAAAATTGTTAACACCCTATTTCATTGATTTAATGTATACCAGGTTTCTGAATTGTTTATTTTTGGAAATTTTTTCCCCCTAATTGAGTATTCTAACTCATGAAGGCTGAGTGCCCTTCTTAGTTAATTCTTTATATAATTAATAAATATTCCGTGGTGGATAGTTTTTATTGGTCGCTCGGCGGCAGACTCCTTGCTCTAACAGAATTAATTGGATTAGAACCTCTGAAGACCAAGGTTTTACTAAATCCATATAGGTCGGCGTGATGAGGTCACGTAACCCCGACTTATCTAAAATACATTATACTGGTTGCTGAAGAGAGCGTAAGTCCAGTAACTGAAGTAATAACTTGGAATACATATAGGTCGGCGTGATGAGGTCACGTAACTCCGACTTGGTTAAAATACATTATACTGGTTGCTGAAGGGAGCGTAAATCCAGTTACGAAAATAATGTTATGCAGACTAAATTAAAAAAACGTATAGGTCGGCGTGATAAACTCACGTAGAATCCGGCTTAGTGAAATATGTATAGGTCGGCGTGATAAACTCACGTAGAATCCGGCTTAGTCAAATACGTATAGGTCGGCGTGATAAACTCACGTAGAATCCGGCTTAGTGAAATACGTATAGGTCGGCGTGATAAACTCACGTACAATCCGGCTTAGTGAAATACGTATAGGTCGGCGTGAATAAACTCACGTACAATCCGGCTAAGTGAAATACGTATAGGTCGGCGTGATAAACTCACGTAGAATCCGGCTTAGTGAAATACGTATAGGTCGGCGTGATAAACTCACGTACAATCCGGCTTAGTCAAATACGTATAGGTCGGCGTGATGAACTCACGTAAAATCCGGCTTTGTTAAAAAATATTATACTGGTTGCTTAAGAAAATGTAAATCCAGTAACTGAAATCATTAGGTCATTGCCTCGATGGAGGGCGAGGATGATTACCCTCTCTGGTATTTGAAGCAGTATACCAGTCTACCAGGAGCCTGGTGGAAAAAAATAACTTGCTTCACTGAGTTCCTGATGGAACGTAGAGCATGGGGACATTGATTGCTGACGGCCGGTTGACGCACCATTCACGGAAAATTAGGGACTTCTGAAATTTATGAATGCTCATAAATTTCGGATAGCATAGGGAGGGATGTGGCACTATTTCCTTGTGCCACTGTTTCTAACACACTCTGCAGCATGGACGGGTGGTAAATTGTCCATGAGCGTAGAGATACAAAGAAACCCCTTCCCATAATGCTATCTTTCTGTCTTTTCCTGCACGACCACCATGATGTGAAGACGCATATTTTGTCTCTCCGTAAATGGGAGGGGGAGACCCCCTCCCTCAACACTAGTTAGGGTAGGTTAGTTAGCTTCGAAAAGTCTATTATCCAGTTTCAATTGTAAAAATTAATTGTAAATTGTTTTTTTTGTAATATATATTGTATCTCTAATGTAAAATAAAATAGTTAGTTATACCTTATGTATATTACAATTGTGTCGCGTGTCATTTTTCTTGTGTCTGCCATGAATGCCTTCATAAATGTCTGAAGTCGAAAGGCGGCCCTGAGGACAAAGAGATGAAGATTCCCACCAGAATGCCACCAGGGTGAAGAGATCATCTTGAGAAAAGAAAGCAGCCACACCCAGATCCAACATCTCAGGTATGATTTTCTTCTTACTACACAGACCCAAATGACTGGCCCATCTTCATATCTTCATGAGACCGCTTTAAGACATTTACTATAACACGTCTGTCGGTCACACCTCGGTGGCCGGCTGATAGTGTTATAGGTGGTGACGTAAGTAAAATGGAACTATGTAAATATCACTTCGTTTCTCTTCCGCAACTTGTCTATTTTTTTTTTTTCTACAACGAAAGAAAGATGTTTTTCATCATTCCATCTCGCCTTTCCCATTTTCGTCCGTCTGATACTCTGTTGACTTTAAGAAGCGGACACAACTGTAACATATTTCGTAGCCATTTGACATAATCGTTCAACTTCCGGATAACCGATAAGGACACTTCCGGAAGAATCGCAAGATAGGATATTCATTAATTTGTCTGCTTCGTATTTCTTATTTCCTTCTTTTGGTTTTATTTTATCTCTCATGTGTTTTCTATCATTTTAGTCCCTATTTGCGTTCACTCTTTTCACTTTTCTCGACATCTTTTCATTACTGTTACATTATTTTCTTTCCACACACGGTCCGTTTACATTTTTCACAAATTTTCTTTTTTTTTAAGTTACTGATCTTTAATTTTTCGGGTAAAGTACTACTTTTTATGCATACATACATACATACATACATACACACATACATACATACAAACGTATATGGAGATAGATGGCAGCAGACTATGGATACCCACTGTAATGGTGCCTGCGCGTGAAATTTTATGTGGCAGTAGCTGCGCAATCTCCAGCCACACCTCTCCTGAAACGGCGTTGTTATATACCAGTGGCAATTAGAAGTAGAGGACGACTTAGAAACAATGCCGAGATAAGCAGAGACCACATACAGTGCCTAGAATCCCCACATGGTCAGCCATCTGGTACTAGCCAGGACAGACTCAACATTGCTTAACTTCGGTGGCCTGACTTGACACTTGGGTCAACGCGATTATACTATATGGAGATAGATAGGTACATATATACATATATATCACCTAAAGATTATTCGTAGAAGGTAAACTGTTAGTGATACATATCGAATATTTATTTATGTCTCCAAGATTACGACACAAAAAAGATTTTCATGTATATGTGTATCTGCGTGCGTGTCTGTGTATATATTTATATAAAAAGAAAATTATATATATATATATATATATATATATATATATATATACGAAAAATGGAAAACAACATTGCTTACATGTGCATCGACGTTTCAACTTTATTCAAAGACTTTATAAAAATGACTGATTCAAATAAAAAAAATATAGAAATTCAAATCAGTCATTTTATAGTCTTCGAAAAAAAGTGAAAACGGAGAATAAGACAGAAATTGTTTTTCTCTGATTGTCATTTTCACATTTTCTTTTTTTTCCTTTTATTTTGTTTTGAACATTGTGTCTCTGATGAACAGCCTCATATATTAAGGCAATATTTTCCATGGTGGGGCATCGAAACGCCGTAAGACAATAAAGAAAGAAAGTATAAGCGTTCGCGGAAAGGGAAAAAAAATATGATAGTAGATTAATTGGGGGGGGGGTCATTGAAATGAAAAACGCGTGTATGTATATATATATATATATATATATATATATATATATATATATATATACGCGTTTTACTTTTTATTACCGTATCTTTCTGTTAAGTTACATTACTGTTTCGACTACACGGCCGTTTTTTGGCCGTCTGTACCGTCCTCAGACTTTTACAGAAATGTTCGCTATTTTGGGATGAAAGAGTGGAAGAGTGAATGAGGTCGGCGGGGTGCGAGGAGGGCGGAAGAGGAAGAGAGGAAGGGAACATAACGCAACCTCCCGACCACATTCACTCTTCCACTTTTTCATCCCAAAATAACGAACATTTCTGTAAAAGTTTGAGGACGCTACAGACGGGCAAAAAAAAAAAAAAAACAAAAAAAAAACGGCCGTGTAGCCGAAACAATAATGTAACTTAACAGAAATATACGGTAATAAAAAATAAAACGCATATTTGCTCTACAACAGTATTGAACACTTTCTTCAGTTTTTATTAATTACCATCTCCACTATATACACACACACACACACACACACACACACACACATACACACATATATATATATATATATATATATATATATATATATATATATATATATATATACAGTTTACGCTAATTAATTCATGTGTACATCATTGAGCATGAATGGTGATGAAAACGAAAATAAAATCGTCCGAAATAAAATCAAAATGTTTGCTATCAATAGCAACAACCGGCAACGTCGTTCTTTGCAAGGTTATAGCTATAAGTTTTAACCATGTCAACATTATTTTAAAGTTACCCCCTCCATTATAATATTAAAAAAAAAGTATGCACACTTTATTATGGCATTCAAAAACTTACACATTTTATTATGGCATTAAAAACTTACACACTTTATTATGGCATTCAAAAACATACACATCAGAGAACTATAAGCGTCAACCACGTACAGGCATAATATGTATTTACTAGCAGAACCCGTGAAAATTCAACGGAATGAGAAATATATTGAATCAACAAATATGTTTCGATAAAGCTGATATTTTTCTGGATAGCACAAAAATAAATTTGGGACAGAAAAACTGATAAAATGCTATAAATATGAGTTTATTAGCATTACCATAAAAATAGTATCCATTGTATTTTAAATATAGAACTAACTCAAATGAGATTAATTAATAAATTCTAGTAAATACTTAGAAAGATCAGCAAGAGAATATATATATGGTAATTTACTGTGGACTTTGTATCTATTTATCCATTGGTTTCTTTATTAAATGAAGTCTAGTTCAACCAACTTACAATATTCTACAATCACACAGCCATTTACTGCTGTTTGTTTTTTTTTAATTTTAAATAAACTTTTATGGTATTTACGTAATCTAATAGCAATTGCATATAACAAAGGATTTATCATTCAAACATAACCGTGTTTGAATATATGGTTAATTGTTAGTTTTACTCACTAAACACTGCTTTAAAGCCCCACCGTTCACTAATTTTCCAACCAAATTTCAAACAATTTTTACAGTTCATATGTCACCTTCTCAACTATATTTTGAAATGAAAATTTCCGATTTTTGTTCATTAAAACAAAAATTATAAGAAAATTACTTTTGCTCAAAAGTCCTCAGAATTAGCAAGGAACGTGAGAGACGTTTTTTTTCTGATTGGATGTTGGTTACTCTAGCAACTTTTTCGTCACCGACACCTTCATAAATTATAACGGGAATGTCGCCCCCATGCAATTTTATTTGGGTTATACGAATGCCGAATAGACGGCGATACAACATGTTGATT
Source organism: Euprymna scolopes (assembly GCF_053919585.1). NCBI lineage: Eukaryota > Metazoa > Mollusca > Cephalopoda > Sepiida > Sepiolidae > Euprymna > Euprymna scolopes. The sequence goes on from NC_136513.1 coordinate 7,039,915, forward strand.
ATCGGTCCTCAGGATTAGAAAGCGTTTATAAAAGTGATGCTCGTTGCCGTAGTAGGGCTCATAACATTTCGCTTACAACGTCGCCTATTAATTCTGTTTCTCTCTTTTTGTTTCCCTTCTTTCTGTTTATTTACTTAATTACCTCTTTTATTTGATTTTTTTTTATTTAGTCAATTTAAAAAGTTCGTAATAATATTTTTATGGATTGTTAACAATGCGTATGCTATTGAACATAAAAAAAGAAAATATTATTTCAAAGCAAAGCCTGGAAAAATCATGGATTATACAAGAAAATGCGAGTATAAAAAGTAACATGGTTAGATTCAGCCTAGAAAAGTAAAACTGGAAAAGAAAAAGACAAGATATTCTAGTAAAAAATATAATACAATTATAACTTAAAATATTGCATCATAAGAATTTATACATAATGTTAAATTGAATTTTTCAAAACATTCTTATGCTGCAATATTTTAAGTCATAAATTTATTATATTTTTACTAGAACATCTGGTCTTTTTCTTTTCCAGTTTTAGCAAGTAGTCCTTTTAATTTTCCATGTTTAATCTTGACCATACTAATTTTCATGCTCGTACTTTTCTATGTAATGCTAATATTAGTTGCGTACAAGCTGCTGAGTTTCTTATTGTTATCTTCAACTAAACTTTCTTAAGGAATTTGATGGCAAATTCTCTTAGTTTTGTTTTATTTATGGAAAGTGAAAAGCGTGAAGTGTCTTCATCTATTTCTTCTCTTTGATTCAATAATTCATTTCTTCGACCAGGGAAAGTAAAAATAGTTAATTTTTTTATCTATTAATACAAAGTACATATGTGGGTTGTATAGTGTCAGAGTTGCACTCTTTTTCTCAAATGATACAGAATTTTTTAATTTTCCATTGTCACTTCTAATAATCTTCTACAAAGTATATTCAATAAAAATGCTATTAAACATATGTAAAAATTGAAAGAATAATTCAGAGTATTTATCGACTGATCTTAAACCCGTAAAATGCATATAGTGATAACAATGGAATTAATTTCATTTCAGTACAGATACCCTATCGTTTTCCTTCAGATATTATATGTATTTAGATGATAAGCTATCATCATGATTTACTGGGTTATTGTATATAGCTGACAAGAAAGTTCTTGCGGGTTTTAACTTTTAAATTCAGATTAATACATCTCGGCTCAAACAAAAAAGTACTGATCGAAATAAGCACCATCAGAATCAAAACACTTTTGCCAATGTAAAACAAGCGTATTCATGCCAGTAATGTACAAATCTTGCATTCTGCTTGCGATGAACTCGATGAAAGCCTCTTTGTTATATCGTTTACGTTTTGAAGCATTTCTCACGCAAGATTATAGTCGAGATGCTTAAAAAAAGAGTAGTCGATAGATAAGAGATCTGAAGAGTATGGCGGATGAGGCAGAGTTTCGTAGCCCAATACGTTCAACTTCTGCAGGGTCAGTTTAGCAATGTGCAATCGGGCATTGTCGTGGATGAGAATTGGGCCTATTCTGTTGACTAATGCTGGGTATTGTTGTCGAAGTTTCTGATGCTTTCATCCATTTGTTGACAGAATTTCTCTGTCGTAATTATTTCGCCTGCATTCAAAAAATCTGGATGAGACCGGTCGCAGACCACCAAATAGCCAACTCTTTTTTCTTTTCTTTTTTTTTTGTGTGCAACTCTGGCTTCGGAATGTGTCGTGGAGCTTCGTCGGCATCTAACCACTGAACTGATCGTTGCCTGTTGTGGTAAATATTTCACTTTTGATCGCAAGTTACAACCAGGTCGAGAAACGGGTCGTTCTTGTTGCGTAAAAGAAAAGAAAGTGACATTCCATAATGATGTTTCTTATGTTGTCGTTCACTTCGTGAAGTACCCCTTTATGAAGTTTTTTGTTTTTGTTTTTTTCCAATCTCTCTCAAGTGGTTGAAACTCGCCGTATACGTTCCGTCTAATTAAGAAGCAAGTTCTCGAACAGTTGTGCGGGGATTGGCTTCGACTAAGACTCTTAATTGATCGTTGTCAAAATCAACTGTTAGTCAACGGTTTCACGACTGCGCAGGCGCGAATTGTTGACATTATTTTAAGAATAATTAGGTTTGAAAACACTGTTTAAAGATGTACTTGACTCACCGTCTTTGAGTTTTGGTTTCGATCTCAGTATTTTTTACTTACATGAAGTGAACTGTTTAGAAAAAAAAAACATAATAACCGCGTGCATATGTCTCAGTTTCTTTCCGTTTTTTTTTTTTACTTTATTTTTTTAGGAATTTAACGTTATGTTTAATACCGAGCACCGTCGTGGGACATCTTCTAGTATAATATATTTTATATATGTGCCTAACATTAATAGTAACAGCTAGAAATGAGTTGTGTTATCTCCAACAGGCTACATTTTTTGTCCGTTTTAACGGGCTTCAAAGTCTAGTATATATATATATATATATATATATATATATATATATATATATATATATATGTGTGTGTGTGTGTGTGTGTGTGTGTGTGTGTGTGTGTGTGTGAGGGGATACTTGATAGGTAAAACGAACGAATCTCCCACGGTAAGAGGTTC
>NC_136513.1:7047500-7110000 GCF_053919585.1 Euprymna scolopes
AGAAGCAAATCTCTGATTTAAAAAACCATAAAGCGGGAGACCAGTACCCGCATTAAGCTGGTCTGTAGTTTAATTTGTTGCTGGCTATCTTGCTCTTGCTTGTTGCTGGATCTCAACATTCTGAACCGAGAGAGAGACTTAGCTGTCGTACAAAGCTAAGACTCTGTAACATCATATTTGTATAGATACTCCCTCAGGCATTTGGGCTCATGGATTTTAAATGTCTGAGGGAGTGGCAGTCGTCTGACAAGACGTTGCAATCATCATCATCATATATATATTTAAAAGAGTGTAGCCATCAACAATTGTGGGGTTTTCAGCCTTTTAACATATTTTTATTTTAAAATATTTTTATAACGCGTTTCAAGCTTTGTTTCGCTATCTTCAGATATTTTCGTAAAAAGCTTTTTTTAAATGAGAGTTTGAAATGTTATTTTTACATCTGCTGATACTGAATGTGTTTTTCAGAGTGATGAGGTCTCAGACATTCTGTCTCGAACAGTAAGGTTGGTAGTGTCCAGTTAACGTTGACCGGACACTACCAACCTTACTTTAACACATGAGAATTTGTTAAATATAAAATCCATTACTTTTGGAACAACCCTTGCATATAAGAAAGTTTAAAACAACAAAATTAAATTTTAAACAAGATAAATATATAATAGTATATGTAATTAGATTTTCGGCATATACATACAATAGTAAAAATAATGACACTGACTAATATTTAAAGGTAACCAATGTTTTGGTTGTCCACCGACCTTAAACTAGAGCATATTAGGATCAAAATATCGATTATATAGATGCGTTTAGGTCATCATTTTAATTTGTACGTTAACATGCTTATTATATTTTCCATGTGGCTTTTAGAAATAGCAGGTTTGTCAGCTAGCATCTGTGATATTTCTACCGGAAAATGCTGAAGAAGCTGTTCAAGCATTTTTTGTGGGGTCAACATGCAGTACTTATTTGTCATTAACTGTTTCATCCTCGCCTACTTATCCTTGTGTCATATTTATTTGTGGTGGGTTGTCGGTCTCTCAACCTAAATTATCTGCAATCGAAACTGCCGTAAATTAGACAGATAATAATAATAATAATAATAATAATAATAATAATAATAATAATAATAATACCGTTCGCCCCCAATAGACATCACCGTTCCCTCAACAGACATCACCGTTCCCCCAATAGACATCACCGTTCCCTCAACAGACATCACCGTTCCCCCAATAGACATCACCGTTCCCTCAACAGACATCACCGTTCCCCCAATAGACATCACCGTTCCCTCAACAGACATCACCGTTCCCCCAATAGTTCATCACCGTTCCCGAATAGAAAAGTGGTACCAAAGAGCCGAGAAGAGTCAAGAAGGATGGAAAGACCGAGGAGAGAACGCTGACCAGACCTCCGCTGAACAAGCGCGAAGAGAACTAGGACCTTGGGGAGGCTTAGTGCCACTCAACTTCCAGTATAAACCAATGGCCATTGTCAACGAGAAATCAGTGGTAAGAGGCTATTGCGATGATGCAAATTTATTTGCAAATGCTATCGAAGGAGGTGGAGAGAGCTAGACGTCTGGGGGACTTGTTGTCACTCAGCTTCCAGAGAACATGACAGGTTTCCAATCAGATCGTTTGTTGACTTGTGTGAAAGCTCCATGTGAGCCAATAATAAAAATATCAACGAAAAAGAAAAAGAGGAACGGAGCAAATACACAGAGCTAGCCAGAGAGCTGAAAGGGATGTGGATGATGAAGAAAATCTGGATAATACGCATAATAGTAGGAACACTGCGAATAATTCCGAAAAACCTTCCAAAAAGAATGGGAGAAATTGGAATCAGAGAAATGGTTGGAAAGATACAACGAATAACAATAATAAAAAAACAGCCGAAATATTAAGGAAAACCATTGAATAAGACACCTGCGCGGGCCAGACGAACTGCTGCAGAGGCAAAAGATGAAGAAGCGTTACATGTAACCAAGAACACTGAAGCTGCATATCTATAAGTTCTCCCTCCCTTTCCCCGTCCACTCCCATTGCCCCATCACCGCTGTCCCAAAGAGTGATACCAAATAGTCGAGAAAGATCAAGGGGAGTGGAAAGTCCGAGGAGGAAGCGCTGACCAGACCTACTTCCGAAGAGAACTAGGACCTTGTGGAGGCTTATTGCCATAAAATTTCAGTGGAGACCAATGGCCGCTGATAGCGATAAATTTATGGTAAGCGGCTATTGCGATAACGCAAATTCCTTTGCAAATGTTATCGAAAGATGTAGAGAGTACTGAAAATCTGGGGAGGCTTGTTGTCACTAAGCTTCCAGGAAACATCACAGGTTGCTTTCAAAAAGAGATCTTTGATGACCTGAGTGAAAGCTCCTTGAGAGCCAATAATAATAAATGAGAGATAAAAAGCAAAATTTACCGATAGTCCAGACTCGTTATTATGGCCCGCAAAAACGTCGAATTCCGAAGGTTGCATTTCAGTAGAGGCGAGTTCCGCGGTTCGATTAGTTAACAGAGCACAGAACAAAAAATGTGTTATGTTTTATTCAACGGCCTAAAATGTTTGCCCGCTTTTCACGAACTAAAAATGCTAGTATATATATATATATATATATATATATATATATATATATATATATATATATATATATATATATATATATATATATATATATATATACTGTCAAAAACCAAAAAAAAAAAAAAACAAGAAAGAATAACTTCATATTTGTATTTTTTCGGATAATACAATTGTTTCGACATAAATCAGACAATTTTAAATTTTATATTATTTAAAACTTTCGTAGTTACATCTCATCAGATATGATTGAAAAAATATAAAGTTTGTAGATATTTCATTCCGTTAAAACTACATCGTGTTTTTAACATGTCCACCAACTGTATATATATATATATATATATATATATATATATATATATATAAATCCCCGAAACAGTGTTTCATGGTAAACAACTGATCATCCCTCGAAAAAAAACAATTGGTATTATAGTAAATTCGAGAGAGTTGATGCAGTGATTGCAGGTGATTAAATGACTTACTGACTAGAGGGTTTTTTAACGAATGATAAAAAGAAATTTTTTGTATAGTTTTGAAGGTTAAAAACTTCAAAGACTATATATATATATATAATTATTTCCGCCTATGTAAGAATGAAGTTTCTTAACAGTTGAGCACTGTCTGTTGAGATGACTTTAGAAAAATACATATCTGCATGCAAACTTACAAACTCATGAGAATATATATATATATATGTGTGTGTGTGTGTATTGATATATATATATATATATATATATATATATATATATATATATATATATATATATATATATATATATATACCATTTGATTTTTTTTCGAAAAAATGCAAGAAAAAAAAACGCGAAAAAAATGCCAAAGAAATTTATTTTTAACTTTCATGTTTCGTTCAATTGACTGTACCTTTAAAAAATCTTCGAAAAAAATCAATCATTGACTTTTTTTCAAATAGGAAAATCTAATTTTATTTTTGAAACCAATATTTACAATAATAAGCAAATAAATTTATAAATAAACCTATTAAAAAATCCTTCTCTATGATTAGAAACTAGGCTGAAGAAATTTTATTCGTATGCTCACCAACATTAGATTTTAAATGATATTCTAAAATAAATAATATATTATTGTCAGTTTGACTGTCAAACCTGACGTTTTTTCTCATCTTAATTTTTTAGGTAACTTAAAACTTCAAGTAATTTTGATTTTATAAAAATACATATATACATGCAAACGTACCAACTCATGAGAATATACATATATATATATATATATATATATATATATATATATATATATATATATATATATATGTGTGTGTGTGTGTGTGTGTGTGTGTGTGTGTGTGTATATGTGTGTGTGTATGTGTGCGTACGTGTGTGTGTATGTAGGTGTATTAATTAAAAATAAAAACATATTTATAATTATAATTATTTCTGCTCATGTAACAATTAAGTTTCTTAACAGTTAAGCACTGTCTGTTGAGATGAATTCATAAGAATACATATCTACGTGCAAACGTACAAACTCATGAGTGTGTGTGTATATTAATCAAAAATTAAAAAAATTAAAAAATTATTTAAAATTATAATTATTTCCGCCCATTTATGAACTAAGTTTCTTAACAGTCGAGCACTGCCTGCTGGAATGAATAAGTTGATCATTTTACATGCGTGCAAGATCGGAACATTTTTGTCACTTGATTACTGTAGACCGTTTTTGTATAACGTTTATGCCTTTATAAATGTTGAATTTCACTTTAATATCGTTGTGATTTATGCTGGCCCTGTGTTTTTTTTCCTTGGTAATGGCTTACCAAGAAATGGCTTCGTTGAAGTGTTCGAATCTCATGACCGGCGGCAGTTATAACTTCTAGTACTAATGATTCCAGAAGGGCGAAACAATAGTTTCTGTAGGTATTATATATATATATATATATATATATATATATATATATATATATATATATATATATATATATGATTATATATATATAAACACACACACATATATATATATATATATATATATATATATATATATATATATATATATATATATATATATATATATATATATATAAATAAACACACACACAGACGAAAACTGGCGCGGAATATCTAATCGAGAAGATAGCGTCGTACGTAAGGAATCACGATGACAGACGTCAGCGCACTCCTTTCAGTGGCCATTTTGTCTTCTTCAAACTACCAACAATAGCTGCGCGTCAATTTTATTTGGTAATTCTGTTTATTCGGTGGCCGTTATCTCACTCATTCATTTTCTTATACATTTTGTTCTCAATTTTTTTTTTTTACAATTATTTTTCTTATTTCAGTAAATCGCTTCTTCTTTCTTACCCAACGAATGGCGCATGTCAAATCAACGCTCTTTATTGGTCGGCCATGTTTATGCAACGGCCACCAGGTGGCGTCAGAGGTTTTCTTCGTGTCTTTAACGCCAGACAACAAATCCGATTCGCGCCAAAATGTGTGAAGTCGGGGGAAAAAAACGAGAAACAAACTGTCTGCGACTTTTATTCATCTATGTATTCATTCGTTTTTTGTTTTTGATCGTAATTTTTTTTTTTTCAGATATAAACATTTCTTTTTTTAACTGGAAAAATAATAAATACAAAAATTAAAACAGCCTTAACATTCTCCAAGTGAAAGTAACGTCGCAGATGCTAAAATTATATGAAACTAGCAGAAATTCATGTTTTCTTTCTTGCAGCATATGCTTTAAGCAACCAAAACTAAGCTTCGTCCCTTCCACAATTACAAAAAAGAATAAAAAAGAAACATTCGTAACCACTGATTGCTACGAAAAGTAACACGTTATTTAAGAAATCGCCGTTGAACTTTTTCAGCAGACACCATGAGCTGGTACAAATACATTGAGGACATTGCCAAGGCTGCTGTAAAGAAGGAGTACTTTATCTCTGTACCGTGATGGTAAATTACTCTTACCTCAGAGTATCTTATACCACTGCAAAGCTACCACTCGTCTGTGCATAGAGCAATGGTGTCACGACTGTAGGAAAACTCATTCACGGAAAATTCATCCATGGAAAACTCGCCCATGGAAACCCGTCTATTTTTGCTAGGTAAGAAAACTCGTTCATTATTGAATAAATATCGATTGGAAACACATTTTATGACCATTCTTAAAGGAAATATTTTTTAAAGAGGATAAACACCCCATAATATATTTTTTTAACATATTTGTACTGGTTTACTGTTGTTTTTTTTAATTGATTTTAAGTGTTCTTTTTTTATCGGGCTTTGTAAGTTTTTGGTTGTTCAACTGATTTTAAAGCGTTTATTCATTAAAAACAAGTAGTTTCGAGAGTTACTTTTAAAAGTAACATTCGACACTACTTGATTTTTTAACTGATTAAACGCTTTTAAAATAAGTTGAACCACTGAAAACTTACACAACTAGGTAGAAAACGATCAATTAGAAAAATCAATATTATCTTTTTTAAAACAGTAAAAAAGTAAAAATATTTTTTAAAACATTATGGAGGTGTAATCTTTTTTAAAACCAATAATCTCTTCAAGAACGGTAAAAAAAATGTGCTTTCAATCAATATTTATTCAATAATGGACCAGTTTTCCTACCTAACAAAAATAGACGATTTTTATGGACGAGTTTTCCTTGGACGAGTAATAGTTAATAGTCAATGACAAAAAGTTATAACAATTAAAGTAATAGTAAACAGTTAATGAAAAGAATTATAATAATTAAAGTAAAAGTAATATTTAATAGTAAATGAAAGTAATGGCGATGAAATAAATAATTACAGGTTTTAACGATAAATAACAATGCAGCTTTATTGTAAAACTTTTATTGAAAAAAATCAAGTCAGGTAACTTGATTGTGTAGTAGAGCTGACATCTATTCAATGAAGCTGCCTTTAGCCTCAATCACCGCCTCGATACGAGCCCGGAACTGGAAGCATGCCTATTCCACACGTGCCGGTGGGAGCTCGGCGAATAGTCGCTGAATGGCAGCGATCAGGCTGGCTTTGGTGCTATAGGAGGTCATGTTGGTGATGTTCTCAACTAATGAGTAAATAAATTAGTCCAGCGGATTCAGGTCAGAGAAAAAGGAGGCAGAGAGAAAAGGATACAAAGTCCTGGCACTCCTGAAGCCAAGCCTGGGTTTCTTTAAACTTGTGGGGCGGCGCCGAGTCCTGCTGCCACACCTAGGGTGTGCCTGCAACCAAGATAAATGTTTTCACGGGCAAAATGCTTCAAAAAGGCCAAATTCCTGAAATCTTGCTTCAAAATGGCAAAATTTGTGAAATTTTGCTTTAAAAGGGCAAATTCGTGAAATTTTGCTTCAAAAAGGCCAGAATTCATGAAATTTATCTTCAAAAAGACAAAATTTGTGAAATTTTGTTTTGAAAAGGCCAATCAGGCTACCTAGACAAGAATATCAGAATAACCTCTCTTTAATGTAGACACCTTTTCAAATATCATTCTAATAATACATGATTATTGTTTTAATGATGTGAGAAAAAACTCGTAGTAGTTTCGACATTTTGCGGTTATTAACTGAATAAGGAAATCAACGAAACGTTACGTAAAAAATGGAACATTCGAAAGAAATAGGACAAAACAGAAGAACATTGCTTGTAAAATGGTGGTGGACTGAAGGAGTAAATTAAAATTTAAATTTTGTCTCATACAATGTGATTTTATTATTTGTATTGAATTATGTAGCACAATATTACTTTATTTCATTTTGGTTGGTTCAAAAAAGCAGTAACGTTCTGAAATGTCTTGCGTAGTCCGTGTTGGACGGACTTCGTACATGGTGTCTACGAACTTGCTGGTTTTAACACTCGAATTTTTAATCGACTTTTATTCTTAATCGACTTTTATTTTAACTCATCACTGAATATATATATTTTAGTTTTCATTTTTAATCCTCATTTTCGCAATCCTGTATTTTTAACACCTGATGATGATTCGTGGACGAATCGAAAGCGCTCGTAACAGCAACATGTATGGATCCTTTATTAATATTTTTGATTTTGAAACAAAAAAGACAATACGAAAAATTGAAAAATTAAAAAAAAAGAATTATAAGACAAAATGTCTCCGTTGTATTTAATAATATTTGCTTGAATATATATATATATATATATATATATATATATATATATATATATATATATATATATATATATATATATATATATTGTTTTAATAAAAAACCAAGACTTCAAAAAATGGGTTGATAACAACAAAACATGTATCCCATTGTAAGTTACAATTGTTTCAAGACTATTTAGACAAATTCAAATATTATGTTGTTTGAAAATTTTCACAAGAACAGCCTTTCTTCAGACTTGTTGAATAAAAAACAATACAACATTATAGAAAAACATTTCCCTTATAAGGAAAAAAAAACAAGCGAAACTATTTTACCTCGGTCGCATTCTTGCAAAGTATTTTTTAAAGATTTGTATATCAACCTATTTTCGTATCACTATTTAAAAAATATCATACGACATTACCACTAATTCCCTATAACCATTTAATATGTTTTATTAATACTATTCGTTGATTGCTTAAATTAGATTCCTAAATTTATTTATTTAATTTAACTTATTTTTAAATTTTTTATTTTTATTTTTTATAATCTGGTCATATCAACTAAGTTAAATCGTTACGATTCTATGTTAGTTTCGTATCCGGGAATATGCTTTGTTTATTTACAAAGTATCGGCTACCATATTTATGTGATTTAAGAAAAGTTTTAGTTTAACATTACTTTATACTTATTTCCTTCTCATTCTTGATTTAAAATTAAGGATCTCGATCTATTTTATATATTTTTTTTATTTCTATATTTTCTTTTGTTCTCTTCTATTAGGATTAACGATTATCGGATATTTTAGGTGTAGAGGGGAGATAACTCTGTAAGTTCGGAATTTTAAAGACTCCTAATAAGTACTCATAACTGTGAAATATATATTGGAATAAAAAATAATGAAAAGAAGTATTTTGCAATTGAAATGTTCCTATCCAACCTGTCCTTTATGAAAACTAATCTAACTGGTTACATTCTATTTCCACATCAGTGTCTTTCTTTGCCAATATATTTAAACGATAGTTTTGCATTGAAATTTAATGTTTCTTTATCTATTTCAATAAATATGAACGTTGTTGTTTTGTTTTGACACGAAAGTTAAGAATGAAATGTTTATTTAAATCTCCTGTTTCAAATATTATAAATAGCGAACTTCATAATTTATATTGCTAATAGTTAGTTTAATTTGTTTATCGACAAAAGAGTTTGGGAGTTGGTTGTTTATCAGGAATTGTTTTATATTTTTTAGTTCGCTGAAGAATATTTTTTTGTTTGAAAAAATCAATTTTGCGCGATGTATGAGATTTTTTATTATTGCGATTTTTTTAACGAAACGGATATTTGCTTTTGTAATTTAAGATGCAGGAATTAATGGATATAGGTTTTTAAACACGGGGGTGATGAATTCATTGTGACTGGAATGGATAAGAACGGCCAAAAACGGGATTTTTTTTATTAGTATTTCGTTCATAGGTAAAGACTGAATTAGTTTGAAATGCACTTCCAACTCATCTGTTTCTTTAATTAGAATAGAAAAATGGAACATGAAAAGTAATATGGTTTATCTTAAACATGGAAAAGTAAAGGACAAGTTGTTTTAACTGGAAAAGAAAAAGACAAGAAATTCTAGTAAAAAATATAATAAATTTATGAATTAAAATATTGCAGCATTGATTATATGATGTCATAAATTGAATTTTTAAAGTTCTTAATGCTGAAAATTTTAAGTTATAAATGTATTATATTTTTACTAGAATAACTTGTCCTTTTGTTTTGCAATTTAAACAACTAGTCCTTTACTTTTCCATGTTTAAGCTTAAACATGTTACTTTTCATGCTCGTATTTTTCTATTGTAATTCATGATTTTTCCAGGCGTGTATGCCGTTTTATCCTTCACTTGTTCTTTGTTTAATTTCAGTCTTATTTTTTGCCCCTATAAACACATATGTGATAGCACTCATCTGCTTTCAATAAAATACTCCACTTATCTCCCTTTCATGCTTTTATTCTGTCTGTTTCACGAGATACTTCCCTTTTTGCGACAGTAGACGATGAAGCGACAATGTTGCTATGGAAACCAGTTATAAAAAGCGTCGCTCACGGCCTTATATAATTTTACGATTTTGAACCCCAGAGAATTGATCATAACTTTTGTTTTACTGTACGAAAACTGAAAATTATTTTTCATAATACAGCTGAGAAGGTGTAAATGAGTGAGCGGTGAAGCTTTAAAGCAGTTCTAAATGACTAAAACTGCCTCCTGACCATATGTTCAAACACGACCGTGTTTGTGATATATTATTAGCAAGCATGAATACATCATCAACATACCTAGTGTAAATATTAGGGTTTTCTGTTGAATTGAATATTTTGTTTTCAAGATACACCATGTAAAAGTTGCTAAATGTTGCTCCTAGAACAGAACCCATAACAACTCAACTCACTTGTGTGTAGATGTTGCCCATATGGTTATAAAATAAGATTTTAATTGCGCACATTATTAATAATTTCTTTAAGATTATTGAATTTATTTTAAGTGGAGGAAGGCTTGGATTATTATGCATATTGTCAAGGATAATGTCACTTGTTTCATTTACTGGTATATTAGTAAAAAGATTTTCGACATCTGAAGTGGCTTGGGGAATCTGTATAAGTTCTTCTGTAGATTTCACGCTTCATCTGCAAGTAAATATGATGTGATGAGTTCATTGATTTATTTTTTTAGTTAACTTCGTTCAAGTCGACAGCGCTTGCTATACAAAAACGTACATATAGATCTAACTTATACAACTTTGATAAAAACATAAAAAGAAATATTCAGAGATTGGAAAAGGTAAAAAATATATGATCAAACAAAAAAATATATTAATAGGTTAATAGGAATGTATTTATTACGGGTTATATGAATATATATATATATATATATATATATATATATATATATATATATATATAGTAAGTAGTATGTTATAAAAATATATATGTCAATTAAACTACACAGACGATTCCGCGTTTCATTCTCGTGAGAAATCGTCAGGGATAAAACGGCATACACACACACACACACACACACACACACACACACACACACACACACACACACACACACACACACATATATATATATATATGAATATATTTATATATACATACACAATGCACACACACAAATGCACACACACAACACACATTAAATATATATATATGTGTGTGTGTGTGTGTGTGTGTGTGTGTGTATTCTTCAAGTAATATTAGTCTTATTCGGTATGGTAATTACCATGATGATTCAAAAACGTTGGTATTTCTCTCGCAAAAGAGAAAAACTCGTGCTGAATTTGCGAACTGCCGGCCATCATTCTTTCATCGCCATGCTAAGATTAGAAAAGAGCGGCTTAATTTGTCATGTGCGTTGGTCATTAAAATGTGTCACCGACCACACCACTTCGACCCTGGTTAGACGAACTAATTTATTTTTATTTATATTTTTTATTTTTTTGAAAGGGAGATTTAAGATAAGCGAAGAAACAAACATTTAACTTATACACATCTATTCAAAAATCCGCCCTTATTTTATTGGGAAAACGTAGCGCCATCTTTAATTATTTACTTATTAACTTTCATTTCGAACAAGGTATATTGCCATTAAAACACAATAGTTTACTTTTATCAGAGGTCAGATTTATGTTATAAAGTAGACAGTTGTGCAACAGATGTTTGTTCACATTACATTTACATTTCTGCATGTTTTACAGTCGGGGAAACAAGAAGCAGATAGGAAATTTCAGAGGGAATCGGTCGTAATAAAGAACATATTTGAATATAAAGTATTTCGGGATCTTGTGATATCTACAGCAAAGGATGGGATTTTTTCTGCTAGTCAGGTCGGTCCATGATATTAACATTTATAGAGGGGGTTAAATGTGTGTAAGGTCATAAGAGTACATTGCGCAGAATTGCTTGTAAAAAAGCATTTTGCAGCGATGGAACAGAGGTTGGAGCTTTGTAGACAGCACGGAACTCAGTTAGTTTGTGACTCCTTTTTGCATCCTGTCTAAGAGGAAGAAAATGGTTATTGGTACACCAGCACATGTATGGGAATAATACTTCATGAATGTGCAAATAATGGCTTTGTAAGAATATAAGATACTAGCAAGTGGTAAAAGTTTCTAGTCTAGTAGAGGATGACTACCATCTTTGCAGCAAACTTAGCAGTATATTTTATGTATTTACTAGCCTGGGTGCCCGGCGTTGCTCGGGTGTTTGGGGATGTGTGTTTAGCAAAAATAAAAAAGTAGTAGTAGGCAGGCAGGTTCGAACCCGTACCGCGAAGGAGGAAAAGAACGTGAAAAAAAGTGACATCTTTTCTGTCGCGTCCATCGCCAAGCCGGAAGTGGCGAAGGTTTAAATTAAGGCTAGTCAATCGAAATGAGGGGATAATTTTGAAAATATTCGACGAAAAAGCGACCACCCTGGTGAAAATCCGTCGCCTCTGTTGAAAGTTTTAGGCAGACATAAATGATGATTGTTGCATGATTGTCACATTGAGTTCTCCCAATCTTGTCGTTCATGCCATCTCAGATGACTCTGCACTCCCGCCGCAGATTTGCACATTTTGAAGCAGATGTGACATACAAATTGAGCAATTTCCATCGAGTTGACTTCCTCTGGAGGTTGAAGGGTATTTTTATGAACAATCAAATGTCTCCTCAAACCAGCAGTAGACTTGCAAACTTTGCTGCATGTTAAACAGATCGTTTGGTTCGGAATAATAGGTGCAAAGTTGACCTGGACAGGAGTTTTGTGCGACTTAAGGTGGTTGACGTAGCCAGCTTTTGACAAAAGCAGTCGTTCACAAGTATGGCATTTCCAGCTCTGTGTGTTATGGTTAAGACCATCAATTAAACCTTTGCTATGGGCCTGCTTTCTTTTCTCAAGAGCATCACAACTTTCACGTACAAGTTTTCGCTACTTCGGCCTTTGCAGAGTAAGTTCTTCCCATGTGTCGATACATACATACATACATACATACATACATACATACATACATACATTTAAACAGGCAGGTGAGATTTATATTATAGATTACAATGCGTTACCGGTGGATGGTAGGCCGAGAAGTAAGCCATGTGCCAAACATTTCAGTTTTAAAGTTTTCTCTCCCGGCAAAACTTAGGTTTTCGCACTCTCCTTTACAAATATAATGAAATCTATATTCCTGGGAAACGTTGAATTGCTTATCTTCTCCTTTTTATGATAGAATGAACCTTAGATTTGTTTTAGTGTTTCCCGGGGCAACGCTGAATATCTTTCCCCTCGTATGCAATTGACCAAATATAATAATGTATTCTTACACATACCCGCTCTATATAGCATATCACGTGTACGTTTGATATAGAGTATAGATAGCTTATATGCGAAAAATCAACGTTGACATATTTCGCTCTACTTGGATATTTAATACCTAATTTCCTTGGACTACTATTGCTTTTTTATGCTTGTAAAATTATAATCCTTGCAATCGCATATTTTTGCTAGGTTGGATGAAAATATAGTAGTTAAAGAGCTACATATAGGCATCGTATAATACGTAGTTAAAGCAAAATTGAATTATTTGGAACTATTAAAATAATGTCCAACGCTATTGATAATGTTTACCTATCTATTTATTTATTTTCTTTTATTGCTTCTGTTTTAATTACTGTGTTGAATCATGACATAAATCATAACGCTGTTTTATTATGGTATTTTTCTTGCTTTTGTTATGAGAAAGTCCACTTTCCTTAGCACTTTCCTGCTTCGAACATCGTAGCAAGTAAACGGTGCTAGCTAATTAAACCACCCCGCCCAATTACGTTTCACGCTTTGATTGTTTGTTTTATTTCATTTTCACACAGTTTCTTGGTGAGAAACGATAACATTTTTTTTCTCCGAAAATCTAAAAAAAAAGTAAAATAATGTTTTTAATGTCTCTCGTCTTGTAGAAGCACCAGGTTTTAACAAGCTTCTGGGACTGACCCTCCTTCCTGATGCGAAATGGATCACATACATTACATATGTTGTCAAGATCGCCGGATAAATGGTTGGATCCTTGTAGCCCTCCAGTAGATATCTCATTGCTGATGTAATATTCTACCTATATAAGAACCAACTACATCCTAAAATAGAGTACTGCATATGAGCAGGAGCTGCTTGGAACGCTGTATCCTACCTTAACAGTGATCTAAACGGGTTTCGAAATCTAGTAAATGATGCCCTTTTCTCTCCTTTGCAATCTTTTCCAACAGAAGAAACGTTGCCAACCTGTCTCTACTCTATCGCTATTTTCATGGCAAGTGCTCGACTGAGCTCCAGTCTACCGTCTCCTTTGCCAACCTTTCACAAGAAACACTTGTCACGCTAAGACCATTATACACAGTTTCCCCACTCTCTGTTCCAAAATCTAAACGCAGATTCCATGAATACAGCTTCTTTCATAAAACTCTATTCCGTTGGCCTGCTTTCCAGCTGATTACAACATGGTAATTTTCAAGTCCAATATAACAAGTTTTTACTGAGCTGCCCCCTTAAATATTCAAATTATATCAAATTCCCACTACTAACGATTACTACGCTGTTGTCCTGATGATTACTGTACACTTATTACCTTTCATCCTCCAGTGGTTTTCGGGTCTTCATAAGTGGTGACTACCTTGTAAAAAAATGGAAAATATTTGTAAATAGATTTTTCACAAAAAATCTTAACATAGTTCCAAAAATATGAATTTTTCGTATTACCTACTATCGTCTGTTTGTTCACAATGTATTCAGTATGTACAAAAATTATTCAGTATGTACAAAAATTATTCAGTATGTACAAAAATTATTCAGTATGTACAAAAATTATTCAGTATGTACAAAAATTATTCAGTATGTACAAAAGATTTCACTGTTTCACAAATTCATTTTTATATTGAAAACGACGTTTACGTACTTTCGTTCTAGCATGATTTATATATGTATATACTATTTATTCAAAGGAAATCTACATGCAAGAAGTAACCTCATTTGCATTAAAACAACTCTACGTCAATGCTTATCTCAGTGTTATTAATTGTTATTGTAACAGAATTGTTTTAATTGCTCTGTAAAGAAATATGATTTAAAGTTGATTTATTTAATTTATTTGGTAATCTCCAAAAATACCGTTAAGGCTTACAACATGGCCGCCAGAAGAGTCACGTGATCCGGTTGATCCAAAACATGAATCGCCGTATTACGAACCCGGAAAACGCAAATTTAAAGCAAACTTTGACAAACAAGCATAATAATTAAGTACAAAAACAGTTTTTCAATATCATAATAATAAATAATTTATTTAGAACGGTCATTTAATTTTTTGTTGAGAAACAATCACAGTTTGTTTGTTTTTTAAAACAGTGTTTATAAAAAATATTTTATTCAGAGTTTTTCATAAAAATGGTATTTAAAACAAGGTGTTCATTTCTTTTTAAGATGTAATGTTATAAAAATAGGATGTAAAAAAAAAAAAACAGTTTATATTTAAACGAACGTGCGTAGACATTTTGTAAACATTGTTTTTAAAAAATAAAAAATAATACTTCTATTATGTTTTAAACGACTGTAATAGTTTATTTTGGAAGTATATTTCATAAAGAAAATTGACAACCCACTTTAAAAACAGAAATTACGAGTTTTATATATTTTATTCGCAGTTTTTTGTTGGGGGTGTCAAAAATTCCGCCTAAAATTCTGATACACCTAGTCGACCACTTGTTTGTTCTGAATAAAATACTTTTTATAAACACTGTTTTAACTAAAAACAACCTAAGATTGTTTCTCAAAGTTTGCCTATTTTTATAACAACATTATATCAACAAAAAATTAAATACAAACAAATTGTGATTGTTTGTCAAAGTTTGCCTTCAAGGCTGCGTTTTCCATTTGCACGATTCATGTTTTGGATCAACCGGATCACGTGACTCTTCTGGCGACCATGTTGTAAGCCCTAACGGTATTTTTGGAGATTACCATTTATTTTTAATTTAATTTGTATTTAATTTTATTTCCAGTTATTATTAGCCGACACTAGTTATTCGTAAAAACAAGTAATTTTATTCATTTAAGTTGTGGGAATAGTTTTTCTTTTTTATGCTATGGGAGATATTTACGTAAGAAAGATATAACCTTGTATTTTTTTTTTTTAGAGAAGCATGAATGTGGGATATATCTGCTGGATCTTGGGGAGAGAAAAGAAAAATGTGTGCCTAAAACTTTCGACAGAGGCGACGGCTTTTTACAGGATCAGTTTTTTCTACCTCTACTCTAATGAGTTAGACACCAGTTCAGGTGTGGATTTGATGAAAGTATTTCTGTGATGTGAACTGGATTCGAACTCGGCAAACCCAGGTTTTCAGTCAATGTTGTTAACTGTTCGTCACTGCCTAAATTAATATGTTATGAGCATAGTTATGAGCATAGGCTCAATTCAAAATTCCATGCGGATTCTCCAGTGCGAAAGAAAGGTTCTCCAGTTCGACAAGATACATATAAAAAGGTCAAATTACGTCGAAACATTGTGAAAATAAGGTTCAATATAAAAACATTAGTCCCGAGAATTCAACTAATGCTGATAATCAATTCTCATCTAAAAAAAATTCAGGAATATAACGGGTTGAAACTTAGCAGGCAACCAGCAAATTTGTACTATTTTATCAGGTTAGCAGAGTTGGAATCGCAATCGGAGGTTTGGGAAGGATTCGGAGATGGGAAAGATATTGACTAGCATAAAAGTGTAGTATTTTTTCTGATACTACATTTAATTGTTTTCTGTCCACGATCAGTGGAGAAATCATTCTGTTACATGATAAGGGCTGTCCCCTTTTCATGTAAGTATAAAAATGGAGAATTTAGTTTAAAATGAAAATGAAATAGCAATAGACAAATTCGAACCTCGTAATCTAGGTTTAGAAATAGATTACGTGTGAGAATTTAAAAATGTAAAACAAACATTTGTTTAGAATATAGATAAATATTTTAAGGAAAGAATGTTAACTATTAAGTTTGTTATGAAATTTTAAATTGAAAGAATGCAGCTTATAAGATAATGTTTTTAACATATTGGAAAAATAGGTTACTGAGAAATAGGAAAAGTTTTGGACACGTATGTCCAGAACACGTCATGACGTCACGGAAAATAGAAAGTTCTAGGAATAGAGAAAAACTTTAGTTAGTCAGTCAGTGAAAAAACTCAGAGGGAGTCAGGTCTAGGAAGCGAGACGTCACTTCAAGGAAAAATGTGAGACTTTGAATTCTTGGTGATGGAACGGCCGGTCGTGACGAAATAAACCATTATGTGTTTTGTAAAGCTCGTCTTGTGTCTTATGATTCTTACAAAAAGGTAAAGTGGAATTGTATTATATATTTGTGTTATATGTCTTTACATACACGTCTCAACATCATCATGTCCGAACTGTCTGAACACTATGTCATCACTCAAAGAGCTTTCTTATTCAACGCAATTAAGGAATGAACATTTAATATATAAGAATCTCTTCTAATATCCCTCTCTCTGAGTCCTTCAACATTCCTCTCTCTAAGACACTCTCTCAATGAAAGCGATATGTAACATAATAATTCTAGACTATGGTAATTATATTTTTTGCGTCAATCCAGAGTGCCACTTTTTATGGATTTTGTCCACTGCGTGTTTGGCGGTGTGTGTTGAGCATATGTTTAACTTCCATCGTGAAGGAGAATAGTAATAAGAGACAGTTTGAATATTAGAGGACTTTAAAATAAGGAGCCACAGTCGGAGTTGTGGTCGGACGTTATATCTTCCGACTCCGCAATCACACTTTTTACATAGAAATTTGGAATTCTATCCTTAATTCTGATTTGTTTTAAAAGAATTTCATTTTTTTCTTTCGTTTTCGTTTTCTTTCCTTTTTTCTTCTTTCCATCGCTTAGCAATCATCACCCGTTGCTTATTCACGCCCATATCATCGCCGCACATCTGAGATTTCTCTCGACGCTACCGTGAAACATCTTTCTTCGAACGTGTCGCTTAAGCAATCTATCTGCCGGTCGGACTCGCATTTGGCCAACCAATCGACCGACCTTCCGGGCGCGCGCAAGCTCCACTCCACCACCTGCCACACTTAAGCCACCTGCAACGATGCCCCACTACCAACACCCCATTCACAAACCGGCAATAACAACAAAAACGACAGTAACATTTCCGTAATATCAGATTAGATTCGCGTTTTTTTGTTTAAGAAAAAGAAAATGTTATTTTACTCGACGGCTATCTGTCTGGTAAAAAATTCCGATCATATTTTCGTAGAATCTTTACACATTTAATATCTTTGGATTTAAAAGTTCCCATTATAGTTTATGCGGTCAATCTATAATACAAATCTCTACAGTCTGTTTAAATGTATGTATGTATGTATGTATGTATGTATGTATGTATGCCTAAAACTTTCGACAGAAGCGACGGATTTTCACGAGATCGGGATCCTTTCTAAGCTCGACTCTTCGGACGGCAAATATTGAAAAATTGGCTAAAAGCATGAATTCCTTCGCCCTGAATTGGACACTTTTCTACAAAGAGAGGTCGCTTTTTTCGCCGATATTTTCAAAAGTCATCCCCGCTTTTCGATTGACTAGCCTTTATTTAAACCATCGCCACTTTCGGTTCGGCGATGGCGGAATAGCAAATACGTCAATCTCTTTTTTCACGTTGTGTTGTTCCTTCGCGGTACGGGTTGCCTGCCTACTACCACTTTTTAAAAAAATTTAGTCAGCACACCCCCCAAACACCCAGGCGACGGCGGGCACCCAGGCTAGTCTATAATATAAAAGGCTAAAGGTGTGTGTGTGTGTGTGTGTTTGTTTGTTTGTTTGTTTGTTTGTTTGTTTGTATGTGTTTGTATGCCTCGCAAAAACTTTAGACAGAGGCGACGGATTTTAATGAGATCGGTATTGTTTTAAAGCCGACCCTTCGGAGGACAAATATCGAAAAATTGGCCCCAAAAAATTAATTCTTATACTCTAAACTGGCCTGTTTTGCATAAAGAGGGGTCGATTTTTGCGTCTCCATTTTAACAAGTCATAGTTCCCTTTTCGATTGATTACGCTTAATTCTGATGTTCGTGACTTCCGGTCGCGCCATGGAGACATCGACTAAGAAATCAGTTTTTTTTTTCTCCTTTTCGTTACGGATTCGAGCCTGTCTATCTACTACCACCTTTTTTATCAGCTCTGCCTACTGTTGTTTTGATCCCCCCCTACTAACACTTTCTTTTTTACACCCCCCGGAGTTTCTTACTACACCGTCTACACACACCAGGGCAACCCCCCACTACTGTTCTTTTTACACATCCCCCAACCCCCGCCCGGGGTCCTTACTACACCACCTAAACACCCGGGCAACGCCGGGCACCTCCGATAGTCTTATATAAAATAAAGGTTTTGTCTGCCTGCCTGTAATATTTTAACCGTAGAAAAATATGTTGCGCTTTAAAAAAAAATGTAATAAAGGAGAGTACAAAGTTGATCTTTTGGTTGACTTTCGGAAGCCACGCATCTCTTGTTTCCTTTATTTTGTCCTTTAGTCCTCACATTCCAGTAGCGATGCTTCTGACAAAGAGGGAAGAATTGCTGCTTTCCAGATCAGAATCTACTCCATCTTACACGTTATCGTTGACAATGTTTTTGACCTTAAAGCAGTATTATTTTTAGGTCCTTACACCAAGTGGCTTCTTGCCTTGTCTGGAGCAATTTCCATTAAAATAAAATACACTGCAAAAGCTTTCTCTGTTCGAAATATTACAAATCATAATTGCTTTTAGAAATAGAAAAAAATGACATTATCAGTTAATATTAAACAGCGAATTCCATGATTAGAAATCGAAACCGAAATCTTGAAGTATCCAATGTAAGGTTCTATCAACTGACCTTTTGGGGCTTTCACCTCCATTGCATATTAACTTTCTGAGCTAATTCTTATTTTGAATGTCATAGGAAGTAGTCGGTGTTAGTTAATTTGGTTACCCCGTCCAATTACATGTATGTTACTTAATATGTCTTATCGATCTTATTCAATCCGAAAAAAAGTAAATAAACAATTATTTGCAAAAACATTCGCCAATTTAAAAATAATTCCCCAGCAATATCATCTACTGGATTTGTCTTCTTTATATACTTTAATTTTATTTTATTTACTAGAATTTCAGCCAGGCATTGCCCGAGTGTTTGAATGTGTGTGTTGAGAAAAAAAAAAGTGGTAGCAGAAAGGTAGGCTCGAACCCGTACCGCGAAGGACGAAAAGAACGGGGAAAAAACCCTAACGTCTTTGTCGTTACGACCACCGCCAAACCGGAAGTGACGTAGGTTTTAATTAAGGCTAGACAATAGAAAGGAGAGGATGACTTTCAAAAATATCGACGAAAAAAGTGTCCCCCCTGTAGAAAAGTGCCCAGTTGAAGGTGAAGATATTAATGTTTTTAGCCATTGCAAATAAAATTGTAATGTAAAAAATTTTCTATGCAAATAAAAATTATAATGTAAAAAAAAGTTTTTATGCAAATAAAAATTGTAATGTAAAAAGGTTTCTATGTAAAAAAAAATGTAATATAAAAAATTGTCTATGTAATTATAATGTAACGGAAAAAAGTTTCTATTTGAATAAAAAAAATATAATGTAAAAAAGTTTCTATGTAAATAAACTGTTTCACGTCCTCGCTTTATGTAAATGAAAAATTTGTTGTGTAGCGAGGTGTGTGTGAGATATTTAATCAAATATTACAGTTTAGATGTGGTAGTTGACGTTTGTTTCTTTGCGTGCGAAAGGTGTTTATGGGTTTGTGATACAGAAGACTATACTCTTTATTGTTCTTTTCATGTGGCTGGTATATGTGCGCGACGCTGACACTTCGTGTGTGATTGAGGGTTTTGCGCACATAACAAATGCAGTAGGTAGTATTTTTTTCGGCAGTGATTCAAGGTGAAAACCAATTTATTATCGGTCAATCAATGTCAACGAAACTTTTGATAAAGTGGCTGATGCTCTTTCTTTCCATGTATATATGAGTGTAATTGGCAACATCCGGATTAATGAATCCCTACTGATATCCAAATTGCCCTCCGAAATTAATAACTTACTTAAATTCGTTTAATAATTTATACTTTAGTACATACTGTTTCACAATTCAACATGCATATGCATAAACTTCACAAAAGTTACATTTGTAAAATTTAAACATAATATTGACTGAAATATTGACATCGGAAAGTCGACTTGACATTGTCTACATTCCGGCTACAACTACTAACAATGTATGAAGCTTAAGCAGTAACATAATCTAGAAACCGAACTCAAATCTAAAGTAAATAAATAAAGCGCGTTTACAAACACACCTTGTCTAAATGAACTGAATTGTTTATAAATTCTCTCTTCACGAGCTAGAAGACCAAACCAGCGATATTTAGCCAAACAAGAATAATAAATAAACTGCACATTTAGCCGTTAAATACTGGAAAAAGTTATAGCCCGTTAACTTAGAATGGGCGTTTTATGCCGAAATCTAGAGTCAACGTGGTCTTGGTTACTAATTCCTATTAATCCCTATTAAATCCTTACTGGGTATCGAACGGATGCCTTTATGCTTAGTTCGCTGCACTGTATCATAACAAAGGTACATAAAAAATTTAAGTTTGATCGTCTAGTAGTTTTCGATAAAGAGTAAATGTGGTATTGTGGTGATGAATAGTATTAATCCTTATTTAACCCTAACTATGCATCGAACGAATACCTTTATACTTAGTTCGCTGTACCGTACAAAGGTCTATACAAAATTTTGATTTCTGAGAAAAACTTCCAGAGGAAACGTGGTATTGTGGTATTGTTCCTCATTAATCCTATCAATTCCTTACTATTTATCGAACGGATACCATAATACGTATTTCGCTACATTATATCCTAACAAAAATCCGTACAAAATTTGAACCAAATAGGTCTAGTTACTAGAACACTTCTAGAGTAAATGTGCTATTATAGAGATCAATCCCTATTAATCCCTAACTTTGCGTCAAACGGATAGCATACTACCTAGTTCAGTTCATCGTATCATAAAAAATCCATGCAAAATTTCAGCCTAATCTGTCTAGTAGTTTCCGAGAAAAATGGAATGAAGAGACAGACAAATAGACAGACTAAGCGAAATATGGTATAAATAAATATTTAAATAATCAAGTAGAATATTAAAAAGAGTATAAATTATGCCAACAAACAAACAAATAAGATAAGCAAAAATAAAATAAATGAGTGTCATCCTTGAATAAATACTTAAAACCCGAAACACTTTGTAGTAGTAGTAGTAGTAATAATAATAATGATGATGATGATGATGATGATGATGATGATGATGATTCATCAGTTTGGGTCGAAAATTTTTAGTTACTAATATATAAATGTATGTATGTATGTTTGCATGTCTGCCTTAAACTTTCAATAGAGGCGACGGATTTTACCAAGATCTGTGTCCTTTTAAAGTTCGACCTTTCATACTACAAATATTGAAACATTGGCTAAAAACATTAATATCTTCCCCTTCAACTAGGCACTTTTCTACAGGAGGGGTCACTTTTTTCGCCGATATTTTTTTAAATTTATCCTCTCCTTTATATTGCCTAGCCTTAATTTTAAAAAAATGCCGCTTCCGGTTTGGCGGTGGTCGTAACAGCATAAACGTTAGGTTTTACCCCGTTCTTTTCCTCCTTTGCGGTACGGGTTCGAGCCTGCCTTCCTACTACCACTTTTATTTTGCTCAACATACACATCCAAACACCCAGGCAATGCCGGACAGAAATGCTAGTCTATCTATATATCTATAAAAGTGAAAGTGTCTGTGTGTCTATCTGTCTGTCATTACCCTACGTAATAACTCTGTCAAGTATTAGTCTACAGACTCCAAATTTGATACGCAGGGTACTGAGATTTGGGAAAATCTATGTGATCGGTTTTCGGACAGAAATTTGGCTGTTAAGGGGTCAAAGTTCAACGATTTTACCTTTGAGAACTCTACCAAGCTTCTCCGACAATTTTGGGTTTACACACTTGAAATTTTAGATATAGGTTCCTTGGACATGGATCTAATTTAATAAATTGATTAGAGCCCAAAACAATAAATGTTAAGGGGTAATAATAGGGGTTAAAGTTGAAAAAGTGACCTTTTTTTTGCGCAGCATAGACCTCCAAACACTCGGGCAGCGCCGAGCACCTATGCTAGTATATCTATAAAAGTGAATGTGTCTGCGTGTGTGTCTGTGTGTGTGTCTGTGTACATTTCCCTACGCAATAACTCTGTCAATTTTCAGTCTAGAGACTCGAAATTTGATATACCGTGTACTGAGATTTAAGAAAATCTATGTGATCAGTTTTCGGCCGGAAATTTGGCTTTAGGGGTCAAAGTTCAACGATTTGACCTTTCAGAACTCTACCAAACTCCTCCGGCAATTTGTGGTCTAAACACTTGAAATGTTAAACATTTAGTTCATCGGGCATGGATCTAACTTAATAACTTGATTTGAGTTCCAAACAATAAATGTTAAGGGGTCATAATAGGGGTCAAAGTTAAAAAAATTAACCACATTTTTTTTTTTTTTTTTTTGCTCAACATACATCTCCAAACACCCGGGCAAGGCCGGGCTGAAATGCTAGTATATATATATATATAAAAGTGAAAGTGTCTGTCTGTCTGTCTGTCTGTGTACATTTCTCTACGCAATAACTCTGTCAATTTTTTTAGTCTACTAGTCTACAGACTCGAAATTTGATATACAGAGTACTGAGATTTGGGAAAATCTATGTGATCGGTTTCCGGACAGTAATTTGGCGATTAAGGTGTCAAGGTTCAACGATTTGACCTTTGAGAACTCTACCAACCTCCTCCGACAATTTTGGGTCTAAACACTTGAAATTTTAGATATAGGTTCCTTGGACACGGATCTAACTTAATAACTTGATTTGAGCCGAAAACAATAAATGTTACGGGGTCTTTTTTGATGTTTCGAATGTTTTTTTTTATGAATTATTTAATGTTCTTTTAATTTTGTTTTTTTTAACCTTCCACGGTAATTCAATTCTAACGACATTTCATGCTGAAGTCTTTTTTTCTTCGCCCAGATCCAAGCTGACCCTTGTTGTATTTGAAATCGATTAGAGGCAGCTTTCAGCTTCTGGCCGGTTATTCCCAGTTTTGTAAGAAGCGAAATGTCTGAGTGGCTTAGAAACCGACG
This sequence comes from Euprymna scolopes, assembly GCF_053919585.1. Taxonomy (NCBI): domain Eukaryota; kingdom Metazoa; phylum Mollusca; class Cephalopoda; order Sepiida; family Sepiolidae; genus Euprymna; species Euprymna scolopes. The sequence continues at coordinate 7,071,470 of NC_136513.1, forward strand.
ACAACCCAGCTCAAAAGCAATTACAATACACTTCTAATTCTTTTCTATGCAATCGGCGAGTAATGTTTCGTAACGATTTTTATTTCGTTCATGTGCGTCTTCTACATTATCCTCCCAGGGGACAGTCAATTCTATCAGGAGGATATTCTTCTTTGTGTCAGACCATGCTACAATTTCTGCTCGTTTTTCCGTTTGGATGATGTGGGCTAGAAATTGTAGAGACGTATTCAGGTCCGCCAAGATTTTCCAGTCATTCGTTCCATTCAACAGCTTCACTTCAGAATTTTTTTTCCTCCTCGCAGGACGTTCACTTTCTTTGTGAAACTGGATTGTGGGTTTCTTGACTGTCACTGGTTGTTGGTTTGCTGACTCACATTGTGTTCTCAGCAATTTAATAATTATCTCCAGTACCTGGTTATGTCGCCATGTGTACAACTGAAGCAATTTGGGGCATCCGGATATCACATGGCGCAGAGTGCCCCGATCCTGTTTACATGAAAAACACAGGTCTGAATCGGTATACCCCCATAATTTTAGATTGGTCGCATTAGGCAGAATATCATACGTAGAACGAAGAAGAAATGATATCGCCAATGGTTCCATCGCAATCAATGATTTCCACGATAACTTAATTGGTTCGATGTCATTCCATTTTGTCCATGCACATTGTTTGGCCTGAGCGACAGCAACGGATGTTCTTTGCTCCTCTTCAAACACTCTGACCTCTTCGAGCACCATATCTCTTTTTTTTTCTTTTGGACCCTCTTTAGAGAATATTTTGTTAGTCGTACTGCCTAGTCCAGCTCTGTTGGTTTGAGTGACGCCCATTATATCCTTTATTTGTAGGCTAAATTCCGCCTCCTGTGTGATCTTACTGGCCGACAATTTTGTCCCTGATCTTATTTCTGGGTGTATTTTTTTAATGATTTCGTCGACTGAGTCCCTCATCATCATATGGAGTTTCACTTTTCCAACTTTGAACTCCTCCACTAGGGAGGATATTGGCAGCTACTAGCATTATAGTCAGCATTAGTATATAAGCCTACTTTCGAAAAACAAGGAGGAACTCCAAACCCACTTGCGCATGTATGTATTACACACCTGTTGAATGCGTTCAACGCGAGATAGTGCAATTTCATATATCTGAAAAGGCCACAACAGGCATGGTAGTAGACCATGTTGGTAACACCAAGCCTTCATCCTTCCGGCTAGATCTGTCTTTTCAATTAACTTAAGACGCTTTAAAGTTACTTTCTGGATTTCTATACCCCGATGTCGATAAGTCAAGGGGATTGAGTACATGCGCCCAAGGCTTTTAACCGGAATCTCCCTAACTGTTGGGATCGTATCACTCCCAATTTTGAAATGGATTTCCCTAACATATCCTTTGACTAATGAAAGGCTTCGACTTTTCTTTGGTTTAACCTTCATCCTCGCCCATGTAAAAAGGTCATGGTATTTTTGTAGAAGTGCATCGGCATCATTTTTGGATGGGACAAGAATAGTGATGTCATCCGTAAAAGCTTGGGATGGAGGAAGATTAAGTTGCTCGGAAGTCATCACTCCTTTTGATGTGTTTGCCGCACCACGCAATATGATTTCCATTGCTAGAACGAAAAGAAGTGGGGAAATCACACACCCCATCAAAATACCGATCTCGAGTGCCTGCCATTTTGTGGTATAGTTTTTTACAGTAAATTTCATGAAGGCTGAGTTAAAATATTTCATAATAATTTCACTCACCTTCTTCAGGAAGTTAAAAAATTCAAGGGTCATTCGGATTAATTGGTGTGGAACTGACCCGTATGCATTTACAAGATCCAGCCAAATTACATGAAGTTCCGCTTTATCTTTTTTCGCCGATGTTAATGAATTCCAAATCATTTGTGAATGCTCCAGAAAGATGGGAAAACCGGGTATTCCGACTTTCTGGACAGATGTGTTTACATAATTGTTGCTCATCCAGAAATTTGTCATACGACGAGCAAGAACACCGAAAAATATTGTCCTCTCTATATTTAGAAAGGATATAGGGCGAGAATTTGTGATCCTTTTCGATTGCATCTCGTTTGGTATCCAAATGCCATCAGCCAGGCCCCACTCCTGTGATACAATACCCTGCCTCCAAATTTACCGCATGAGGACAGTGGGTCTCTTGAGAACGCCTGGGCAATTTTTATATAGGTTGTACAATATTCCATTTATACCTGGGGAGCTGCCAGCACGGGCCTAATGGACGAAATCTCTGACTTCTCTCAGTTCTATTCTGTCATCCTTAAACGTTACCACTGTGTCTTTGGGTTTTGGTAAGTCTTTTAGATAGGGCATTGGGGGTACTGTTTAATTCATCCGAATATATCAACTTCAAATGACTTTCAAGTTCCTCCCTCGGCACATCTAGTTTGCCACTGTTTGATTTTGTGAAAAGTTTCTTTGCGAAAGCATAATGATTTTTGTAGATTTTTGTTCAGATCTTAGCTTTCCTTTCTGTCCCTGTCGTCTCTTTGGTCGCTGTTGTTCTTTTTTTATCTTTATGAGCTGCTACACCAAACCACTCCCTACAGACGTCAGATGTAATCTTACTGAACGCTGTCATTTGTTGATCAATAGGACCCTAAATGTGGGTGGCGAGTAAAAAAGAGAGCTCCTGGTCTAAACTCTTCCACGTAGCTGTTTGATTACCCTTGGACCATTGAATTCACAAATAAAATTAATTTTCAATTTCTGCAAAATTGCTGACGTTAACAATTACTCCTAAGTTTTATATTATACAATACGGATATTTTATCTGACTATGCTGACGCTAGTAAGAGCACAATGCAAGTATAAAATATGTGTTTAACTACACACACACACACACACACACACACACACACACACACACATATATATATATATATATATATATATATATATATATAATATCAATCAATGTGAATTTGCATAAGTAATATCACTATTGTATACCTTAATTGTCATCAGTTTGTGTCTTATCTGCTACACCTCTGCATTGGATTGTCTTCTATAAATTTCCTTTAAATAATATTTTATTTTAACTAATAAATATTTTCAAGGCAAATACCTTTTAAATGATTATGATTGTCAGCTAAATAGTGTTTAAATAAACAAACTGAATTAGCCTTTTCATTTCTTTATTTTCAAATTGTAGCAATTTATAGATTTTCAGAAAGTAAAAATTCCCTGTTTTTTTTTTAACATAAAAATAATCGTAAGCTAAATAGTTTTCAAACCAATGAAACAAATGTCATTTTTCGAAATGTATTCATTCAAAATTGTACTAGTTTAGTAGATGGACGTCATAATTAGGTACTATATTTCAGAGATGTGACTGGGGCTGAGGCTTGCTAGACAGTTCATGACCTATAAGTCTATAGACCTTTTGTGCCATATACTCTGACCAAAGGAGAAATACTTTTGGTTGGTACGCCAACTTAGTGGCTATGTAAAAATGTATGTTTGCATGGTCAGTGGATTACTTTACTAACGCAGTCATTTCTTTCCATTAGAGGTGGCATTAACTTATTATGTGGCTTATCATGTCATCGTTTTGTTCACATTATCCACATTTAGGCTGTTCTGACGTGTTGTTTAGTGCAGCTGTCAACAGGGACTTTGTGAGAAATTTAATTCTCACAAACAAGACTCTCTGGCAGAGGCAACATAATCCACAAATTACAAAAGCCATACCTTTAAACTCAAAATTTATTCAATAATAACAGCAAAGAAAATCATTGAGTCTGGTACAGTCCATTGCAGAGCGGTGGGCCAGTTTTGCCTCCCTAAACAAGGAGACAGCACTTAAACTCCTTTTGATAGGGTGGTAGTTCATTTTCCCCCGAAAGAATCCATGATAATTCATGGTGTTTTTGGCAAGAATGCTGGTGCCTATAATTAGACATAAAGCGAGTCGCATGGGACTTCCTATATTTAGTAGATATAAACATGAAGAAAATGTTCAAAGGATGCCATCCTGTAATTAGGATATCTTCGGCAATATAAAGGTGTCTCTGCTTGTAGAGATGTAAAATGTTTTTAACTCCTAATGGGGGTAGTTATTTATGTGGTGGACATCCTAGGTAGTACCCAAGCGGTGTACCTCAGTTCGACAGGTGCCGGACTGAATCTCGTCCACTCACCTCTCAGGCTGAGTGTCAAGAACAGATCCTTGACGAGTACGACTACCCTGTTTCCCTGTAGCCAAAACCACTAGGAGACACATCCCTATCAGACGAACTAATAGGTTTAGAGATTTAATTACTGCCCACCACAGCAATATGGAGCACTCCTGCAATTGTAAAAATTGCCTGAGTAACCCCGTCGGCATTCCCCAGTCGGGGCGCCTCAGGCAGTAAGCGATAACTTTACCCCACCGGAAAGCCCAGTGGCAAGGCCTGGGAGGGTGGACCTTCTAGGTATTACCCAGGCGGTGTACCTCAGTGCGACAGGTGCTGGGCCGGTTCTCGGCCCTAACCTGTTGGGCTGAGTGTCAAGTAACGAATCCTTGACGAGTACTTCTATCCTGTCTCCCTGCAGCCGAAGCCGCTAAGAGACACATCCCCATCAAACGAACTAATAGGGGTATGAGATGAATGGATTCGCCAATCATTTTTATAACCACCGGCTGTGCTAAACAACCTATGAAAACCTTCCAAAATTACTATAAAAATTGTCGAATTTTAGACTCAATCAGTTCGCCGTTAACTACGCCACGGACCGCATTTGATTCTTGACCACCATCTTGATAACTGCCAATTACTAATCTGAACTACGCCGCCATCTTTATTCAACATAACTTCTCAAAACTTAACAGGTTATGGGCCCAGGCACGACTTTTCTTTGACGGATCGGAATCTAAATTCGAATTGTGGCAGGAAAAATTTCTGGGATATCTAAGGATTCGAAAACTACACAAAGTGATACAATCTCCAACAGAGAATCCTAACGACCCCGAATTTCTAAAAAAGAACGCGACTGTTTTTGCAGAACTGATTCAATGCTTAGACGATAAAAGTATGTCTCTGATTATAAGAGACTCATTGGATGACGGACGGAAAGCATTGAACATATTAAGAAAGCATTATTTATCAAAAAGGAAACCGAAAATTATATCACTATATACAAAACTAACGTCTCTGAAACGTAACGAAGCTGAAACTATTACCGACTACGTTATAAGGGCAGAAACAACTGCCAATGCCTTAAAACTCTCAGGTGAAATAATAAGCGATAGCTTGTTGATATCAATGACCCTCAAGGGACTTCCAGCCGATTTTAAAGCATTTACAACTGTTATAACTCAGAAAGACAAACCCATAAATTTCAGCGAATTTAAAATGGCATTGCGCAGTTACGAAGAGACTAATCGTATGCTCGTGGACAATAATAACTCCAGCAATATTATGAAGTTCAAAAATGCTTCTCGAAAGCAGACACCACCAAATTATGCACCTCACTGCAACATGTTCCCAAAATAATCCCCCCCCCCCAAAAATTATCTGCTATAATTGTGGACGACCCAACCACAAAAAATTTCCGATGTCGATATAAACGCTCTAAGATAGACTCCGTAAAAAACATTGAGAACTTTGAGGAAGAACATACATTTCTATTCACATGTAATTTTGACAATACCACAAACGGTAAAAATCTCTTTGTAGACTGTAGTGTTACAGCACACGTTATCACTAAGGAATCTGATTTTATTAATTTTGATTCAAACTGTAATCCACAAAGTCATTTTGTCGAATAAAGGATATAGTCTTGAAAAGAGGCGATGCTAAAATATACCTAAAAAATAATAAAGGTGAAATCTGTAACTGTATTCTAAAAAAATGCTCTGTTCATACCTACATTTAAGCAAGATATATTTTCCGTGCAGGCTGTAATTAAACAAGGCGCGAATATAAAATTTGGCCAAAACAAGTCAAACTTGATATACCCTAATGGAATTGTATTTGACATTAAAGAAAATGGCCGACTATATTATTTAAAAAGTATGGTTCCCTCAAAAACTGGCTGTCACGACTTAGAAATCTGGCATAAAATTCTAGGACACTGCAATACAGCTGATATTAAAAAATTACCAAATGTAGTCGAAGGCATGAAAATAATGCCTTCAGACGATCTCCCAAATTGTGATGTGTGGGCACAGGGGAAAATGACAAAATATATAAGCCGAACGCCAGACAAAAAAGCTGCGAAAATTCTCTCACTTTTGCATTGTGTCTTAGCCGGTCCGATCAGCCCGATGGTGAGAAATAATCTAAGGTACGTTTTGAACTTTATTGATGATTTTTCCGGTTTAATTATAGTTTATTTTCTAAAAAAGAAATTCGACACTATCCTCGCCACTAAGAAATATTAAGCTGATATTTCATCGTACGGTTCAGTAAAATGTATTCGCTCAGACAATGGGAGTGAATTTACTAGTAAAGACTTTGAACTTCTATTAATTAACCACCGTATTAAACTCGAGAAATCTGCGCCGTATTCCCCCTTCCAAAATGGCACCGCTAAAAGGGCATGGCGGACCCTTTTTGAGATGACAAGATGCCTACTTATCGAATCGAAATTAGCGCATAGTTTATGGACGTACGCTTTAATGGCAGCAGCATATATCAGAAATATATCGTTCAATAAGAGACTAGGAAAAACGCCGTATGATGCGTTTTGCAGTGTAAAACCTAAAATGAACAGAATGCATCTATTTGGTTCTGATTGTTTTGCATTTATAGAAAACACCAGTAAAATAAATACTAAAAGCGGAAAAGGTATTTTCGTAGGTTACGATAAAAACAGTCCAGCATATTTAATCTACTTTCCAACCCAAAATGCCATAAAAAGGGTTAGATGTGTAAAATTCAATGATACATTAAATTTTAAAAATGGCGATCCAGTGGATGAAAAACGTGAAATATTACCTAGCATTTTAATCGATCACAATTAAAATATTAATAACGACGACAATTACAATAGAACTTCTGACGAAAATATTAACCAGACACGTCGATATCCAATAAGGGAGCGAAAAAAAGCCAGATTTCTTACAAATTGAAAAGATATAAGATTACGCCGTGGATTACTGTTACTCGTTGAACAGCGCACCGGAAAGTTATAATGAGGCGTTTAATTCAGAAAATCACATAGAATGGGAACAAGCTATGATATCCGAATTGAAAGTTTTATCTGAAAATAACACATACGAAATAGTGGCAAAACAAACAGATAAATATATAATTTCTTCACGCTGGATTTTTTCGAAAAAAAACACAGCTTCTGGCAGTGAAACTTTTAAAACAAGATTTGTTGCAAAAGGTTTTTCACAAATTTCTGGAGTGGAATATGTTGCAACATTTTCACCAACGACAAATTTTACGATAATTAGAATTTTATTACAACTTGCCACTCAATACAATTTAAAAATACATCAAATGGATATAAAAAATGCTTATTTAAATGCTCCGATTGACTATGAAATCTACATTTACCCTCCAGGAGGATTTAAAATGAAAAATAAAAATTGGATGTGGAAATTAAATAAATCGTTATATGGACTAAAGCAAAGTGCAATCGATGGGAATATATCACTCCATAACTATCTAATAGAACAGGAATTCAAGTAATGTCTCGTAGACGCGTGCATGTATACCAAAAATGTAGGTAATAAATTGTTGATTTTGTTTGTTTTTTTTGGTTGATGATATATTACTCGCCTCAAACTGTGACAACATTTTAAAAGATGTTAAAAATGAATTAAATAAAAATTTTAAATGGCCGATCTTGGACGACTGTCATAGTTCCTCGGTATAACATTACATGTGAAAATGAAACTATAACTATGAACCGATCACGATACATTGAAAAAATTCTGCTCAAGTTCGGAATGCAAGATTGCAAGCCACGTTCAACTCCCGTCGAAATGGACATAAATAAAATTATAGGGACCGAAACAAAATCCATAGATAATCGAATATATAGGGAAATCGTAGGGAGCCTCATCTACTTACACTGTAACAAAGCTATCTCAAAACTTATCGAAACCGACAATTAAGGACCTTAATCGTGCAAAACAAATCATTCGTTACCTAAAAGGAACCAAGGAACAATCTTTAATATTTAAAAAGTCTACATATCCTCTAAATTTAGAAGGATTTTCAGATTCAGATTGGGATAACTCTGAGGATAGAAAAAGTATAGCGGGGTATTGTTTTATACTGTCAAAGACTGGACCTATGATCTCTTGGAAAACTAAAAAGCAACAAACTGCTGCCCTTTCTACTTGTGAAGCAGAATATGTGGCTCTTACTCATTCCGCACAGGAGGCAATTTTTCTGAACAGCCTTCTAAAATCTATTTTAAAACCAGATCTAAGTAAAAACCCTATAGTAATTCATTGTGATAATCAGAGCAGTATCTTATTAGCAAATAATTCTATGATTCACCAAAGGTCGAAGCATATTGATATCAGATATCATTTTATAAGGGATGAAATAAGTAAAAAATCTATTACTTTTACTTATGTGACGTCTGAAGATATTACATTTTCACTAAACCCATAAAAAGAATAAAATTAAGACATTTTATAACCGAACTTTTTGGAATCTAATTATGAATAAATCTCTTTTCAGAAACCCAAAAAGAGAAGCATGAACAGTCAAAATCACAAAAAAACAGTTGTAAATTGTCCCGGGCACGACGTTAAACTGCGACCATTTCTACCTTACTAACCAAATTAACCAACTAATACCTAACATAATGTTTCCAGTTGTTGTTTAAAAAAAGTCACTTTTCCTATTTGTCAAATAATTCTTTTTTGTATCTTTTTTTTGGCAAACATTTGTTAAAAAGCAAAACAAAATGTATATTTTTGAATTTTTGTGCATTTGAAAAGTATTCTATTTGTATGTTTATATATATTTGAAAAGTATTCTATTTGTATGTTTATATATATTTGAAAAGTATTCTATTTGTATGTTTATATGTATTTGAAAAGTATTCTATTTGTATGTTTATATGTATTTGAAAAATATTTTATTTGTATGTTTATATATATTTGAAAAGTGTTCATTTTTATATGTATAAAAAAAAAACTCAATGTGATTAAAAAATGGCTTCTTTTTGCAGACATTATACCAATATATAAATAATTCTTTTTTACCAATGAGAATAAAGACAAATTCCCCCAAAACCATAAAAAAATTATTTTATTGGTTTATTTTTATATGTTCATTTATTTTTATGTTTATTTATTTATTTATTTATTTATCTGTATTTGCTTTTCTCAAGTCAAACCAAAATTGAATCCGAAAGGATTTTTCCATTATATCAAAAAAGGGGGGGGGGGGAGGTGTAAAATGTTTTTGATCCTAATAGGGGTATGAGACAAATAGATTCGCCAATCATTTTTATAACGACCGGCTGTGCCAAACAACCGATGAAAACCTTCCAAAATTATTATAAAAATTGTCGAATTTTGGATTCAATCAGTTCGCCGTTAACTAAGCCACGGACCGCATTTGATTCTCAAAACTCATGTCTCAAAACTTAACAAGAGATGTAAGTCCTTTGTTCACCAATAGTTTGGTGATATAACATAAAGAAATTGTGGCAGCTCCATTCTCGATGAGGTGTTCTTCTCGGAGCGGCCATGTGGTTAGTCCTTCCTGCTGAGTATGTGGACTGAAAAAATAAAAGCATGATACAAAAAAGAGCGCCAAGTAATTAACTTGACTCATTCAAACTAACCAATCATGGGCCGGTCTACTAGAACTGTGTAGGCGGCTTAAACAAGAAACATGACGGCTGTAAATGGAATTTCTCACAACTTCATTTCTTTTTAGATTTCCAACACTCTTCGGATCTTTCGAGCGCCATTTCAAATCACTTTGCAGCCGTTGGTCACAGAGTTATAGCTGGCAATTTGTCTTTGTGTTTCTTTTCGACTTTATATTCAAATTGAGACTATAGGTTGACTCATATGTTTTGTTGTCCTAACACGAACTTGTAACAACCATAATGAAAGAATTGTTAAAGACCAACTTCGGAAAATATTACATAAATCATAGCATGGTATCATTATGATCACGAAAATAATGGCGTTCATACACTGTAACTGTGTTAATAAACGTGAATCAACTGAACTCATTACATGTGCATTTCTATTGCTGCATTTATTATTATTATTATTATTATTATTATTATTATTATTATTATTATTATTATTATTATTATAATATCAATAAGTCACCAGTTATCAAGTCAAAGACCACTTGAGGTTGAGGACAGATAAGACTGTCAGTTGGCAACGAACAACATTTTTGAGAGGATTGGAAACGATATCTTCGATGGTCAAAATTTGATTATTTAAGTGAGAGGCTCGACAAGAATTTCTTAACATTTGACTTAAAAATGATTATGTTGTATTCAAATGGGAACCAGCCCCAGTGTATCGTATTCCACAGAATTTATTGGCATTGGAATTGAAAACGACCCTGTTGTATTCAAATGGGAAGCATCCACGTGCTATTGTGTTCCACAGAATTTATTAACATTGGAATTGTAAACGACCATATTGTACTCAATAGGGAAGCATCTTTGTGCTCTTTTATTCCATAGGTGATGTGTTTTGCTGCGAATGTTTTGCAGCCAGAACAAGAAACTGGAGGTCAGTGAAACACCTGCCCTTAAGTTAAAAAAGGAGACTTTTATTAAACTAGCAATGGCGAATCCAGATCATGCATTTTATATTGATAATGTTATTGAGCGCCAAGGATTACGTCCTAATCTCATTTTTGCTTACGATTTCCTTAGGATATATTATTCACTTGTGCAATAAAAAGAGATGTACACGACCACTATAAGATTTCGATTGGATGGAATGAGAGCCACTTTCTCAAGCAAAATCACTGGAACTTGGAATAGATTCTCAAATGAGGTAATAAATAAGCCAACAATGCAACAAGTTCAAGCTACATTTGGATAGGTGCTGGGATACGATATCTGCTTCTGTGTAAATTTCTATCACCCTTTCTCTACATAGCAGCTGAAGCACGATTGTTTTATTTTTTTTGTCAAAGAAATGGAATTCAATTGAGACTCTTTGCAAAGGGATAATACGACTATGACATTATCCTGTAGTTTCCCAACACAGTAATTGCTATTTTCGTATTTAGTGTGTTATCGTCTGTTGTATTTACGTTTTATGTGGTTCATTGCTTCGTGTCATCATTCAGAGAGTCTACATTTGATGTTTGATATTATTTGTTAATATTTTCTTTCTTCTTTACACATTAACTCCCACAATTATTAATCCAATTCAAACTTCGCTTCTTCTTCAATATCCTTCCTCTCTTCCTTATTCTTTTTCTTTAGTTATCAAAATACTTCCTTTTTACCCATGTTCCTATCTCCCGCCTCCTGCTTTCGCATCTGTTACCCTCATTAATCAAATGCAAATATTACGGCACAAAGGGTGAAAGAAAAGGTGAGAGAAAAGGGCGAAGCGGTAAAAAGAGGAAAAGAATCGGGAGACCTATGAACCGGCTGGGAATCTTTCGTTGGCTCGTGTGTATGTGTTTTGTGCATGAAATCAGCTCTGGTGGCCCGAGTGGGTCAGCGGGTGTGCCTCTCATAACGGACAAACCAAGGTGAACCTTACCTTGTGAGTTTACCGACACGATTGGCCAGTGTTTTGCCAGGTACATCCTTAGAGAATTGTAGCCTCGATTAAGGACACAACCGGCGAACCAATGTTATTTTAAGGTGAATAACATCAGTTATTCTTCTTAAAAAAGAAAATGATAAGGGTTCTTTGATGCTACAGGGGCGCGTTAGAAAAATGTTTTTCTTGGAGTTTGGGGGCACAAAGTAAACTTAATTCTTGAATTGCGCATTTTAAACTTAAATTCAAGACATTAATCACTTACTTCGCATTGGTTTAATGACTTCAAAATTACCTTCGAAGAACATGGCAGCCATTATAATATTTCTCTTTTTAAAAGAATAAAATATGGCTGATATATATTTACAAATGCCACAGCTCACTTAACATAGCCATAATGCTTCATATTAAATATCTTGTACAAAATGTTTAAATAGTGCATATATCGGTTAAATAGTGCATATATCGGTTAAACAGAATAGTATTTAACCACAAATAACCACAAACCTAATAACAAACAGAAATCATGCCATTAATAAATAGCTCAACATTTTTAAACAAACAAAACTTACGTTAAAGGCGGATCTTTTAGATGAATAATTTGGTTTGTTCGAACTACGGTTCTCATTTAGACCAAAGAACCTGTTACGCAACGGATAAAAATGATGAGTTTAATAAATTTTAAGTGACAATCGTTTGGAAATTGAAGATTCAATCCTTAGTGTGGCCGGTATTAAACATACCCCTGCGAATTACTTAAGACCCGACATAGCTGACAGAATGAGAGCAAGTTACCCACTTATCGCTCCCCCTCTCTCTCTCTCTCTCACACACACACACACACACTCACTCTCTCTCTCTCTATATATATATATATATATATTTAGTCAGCCACATACAGTACTGTTTCGTTGTATCACAACTCACCAGTGCTGCTAGACTAGCACCTCCCCCAGCCGAGGATTGAATCTAGAACCATCGCGTTGATAGTCGGCAGTAAATGCTAATTTGCATATTCTTTTAAACATACATTTAAATTAATTCCCTATTAGTTTATAGGATAATCATTTTAGTTAACTATTATGTGCAGATATTCTACATGATTTATACTTGCGTAATATGTGCGTAAAAGGTTATAGTAAACACAAACCTCTTTCTATATATAATTATATCTGCATATATATATTTGTTTTAAAAATGTTGCCTACCAACTCCTTTGTTAGTTTTTAGTCTACAGACATGAAACTTAATATATAGGGTATTCGAACCCATGCGAAACTTTATATTTGGGTTTTAGCCGGGGAAAATCAATGCAAAAGTGTGAAAATTAAAAATATGGAATGTTCCAGCTGAAGGTCGAACGACGGCATTACGAATATGCATGCTTAACGTAATAGCTATTGGTTTATGTTGTAATTTTTATCCTTGCAGCAAACATGTCTTCATAAACATTAACAGTAAAGAAAAAAAGTAAATCATAAGCTAAACGTTTTCGTTTCGAATCTCGGTTGTGGCACACGAGTCAATTATTTTTTTTTTATTTTAAATCATTACTATATATTACGTCCAATATAATATAATAATAATAAATACGAAATCTGCATTAATCAAAATATCATATTTAAGCGTATTTTACGACCGGGCAGTACCGGGCGGCCTTCTAGTATATATATATATATATATATATATATATATATTTATATATATATACTAGCAAAAGTACCCGTCGTTGACTGGGTTCAAAAACAGCCTACAGAAAATGGACTCTGATTTATGAAAGTAGAATAGGTTATGAACAGGAAGGATTGTAAAGAGATAGCTTCGAATTTGGGGGTATCAAAACCAAAGCAAAATATGATGAACGTTAAAATAAAATAGATAAACCCCATAATTTATTATACCGTACTTGTTCACACTGAAACACTTATCACAATATTCTGTGGATCTATTTAAAAAAACCTTGTTAAAAATTTTGACATATTTCCATTCTATGGAAGTTAGGTGCGAACGAACATCCCACAATTTTATTATACCATATTTCTTCAAACTGAAACATAATTATCAAAGTATACTTATGCAGATAGATATGAAAAGTCTTTATTAAAGTTTGTGCCTATTTCCATTCTATGGGGGCCAGGCGCGAACGCAGACGCCACAATTTTATTATACCATCCCTATTTAAGTTAAAACATATTTATCAAAATATTCTTATGTACATCTATATCAAAAACACTTGTAAACGTTTTTTTTTTAATTTTTACATTTTTTATCTCCATATTTTGTGGACCAGGCGCGAACGCAGACCCATCAATTTTTATGAACCATCGTTTTGCCAGATCAAATATACCCATTCCTGTGTCTCGATACATCTTCTATCACTATATGTAATCAGTTTTTTAAAATAGTCAACCATATAGGAGCCTATTCGTGACCAGACACACACACACATTCAGCTTTATATATATATATATATATATATATATATATATATATATATATATATATATAGAGAGAGAGAGAGAGAGAGAGAGAGAGAGAGAAATTCGTTGGAAAGTGCACTTAAAAAACAACACATGCAAGAATAATGATATATTGTTTAACAAGTTGACGCACTAACAAAAGTATAAACTTTTGTTTTTTTTTTGTTCTTCTTGCGTGAATTTTATTGCCTATGTAGATATAAAAATGTTTTTTAACAAATGCTTTTGTTATAAGATATTTTGTAAGAAATAAACATTTTAAAAAGTTAATTACAAAAAGCTGCAACTCATCGGGTTTTTTACTTAATTAAATCTTTCTGATTTGGCTGGATTTTTTTTTAGAAGTATGACAGATATATATTTATTTATTTCTCTCTTCTTTAATTGATGCATGATTGAAAATACATCTATCTATACATATATACATATATATATATATATATATATATATATATATATGTGTGTGTGTGTGTGTGTGTGTGTGTGTGTGTGTGTGGAGAGAGAGAGAAAGAAAAGAGAAGATAAGAAGCAAGAGATTGGGCAGACGGACGAGCAGAAAGAGAAAGATTGGAAATATATATATATATATATATATATATATATATATATATATATATATATATATATATATTATACAAAGTATTAGCGTCCGTGTGTACAACTCCCAATGACCAAAGAAATATAAAGCCATATGTGTGTACACCACTCCTGGTCAAGAAATATAACGTCCATAATAGGATACTTCTGTCAACGGAGATACTATATTTCATACATAATTTCTATACATAGCATTCTTCAAACCAAATCTACATTGATTGAGCTACGGTCAATAGCATATCACATTAAATTAAATCTATTTAAATAATTAGCTCGGTGATATTACTTATTCGACATAGTATCTTTGTTTTAACTGTACTAATTAAAAAAAATGAATTATTTAGTTTATTTAAATTTCAATTTATATTTGATTTAACTTATTTTATCTGAAATCTGAAATCGTTTAATTTTCAAACCAGAAAACCAAAGAGGGAAATAACTGTGATAGTTTAATTGAAAAATTGTTTTAAACAGAGCACTTTATTAAATATTTTCTGTAATAGATTTGTTTTCATTTCGAAATATTCTTCTATGCTGGGTTATTATATTTATTTTTAATTCGGAGGAAATGTTTTTCGCTTATTCTTAATTTTTAAGTGCCTTTTTTATATGTTAGAGAGAAAAAGGTAAATATGAAGAATCACTCCACCCTCAAAAATTCCTTTAAAATTACCAATTTTCTAGGTTTTCGGGGGCGCTGAAAACGAAAATAACGTTTAAAATTACGGCGAACGAGTAGTTTCCAAGATATGAAAAAAATGTTAATTTAAAAAAGTGGGATCACTTTTCTATAATAATTAAACATAAAATGAGCACCCACTTTGTTGCCACTATTTGGTGAGGGAGATTTTCTTTCCACCCTCGGAAAATCTTTTAAAATTACCACTAACGTTAAAAATTCCAAGAAACAAGTAGTTTATAGGATATGAAGAAATGCACCAAATTTATGGCCATTGGCTGTGACCGCTACAGCACCCCCGCCCCTATATCGCCTCCCACCAAATGTAAACAGAATTTTTGTGAAATATTAAACGGTTCTTCTGCTCGGTTGATATTGGTGCGTTACTTGCGTTTACACAGTTAATTACACTGCAGAAGCACCTGTTGAAAAACTATGCAAGTTCTATATTGAATACCCCCCTCCAAAAACAAAAGAAAGAAAAAATATAAACCCAATGATAATCACAAAGTGGGTGCCCATTTTACGTTAAATTATTATAGAAAAGAGATTCCTCACTTTTTAAAAAACTAACATTTCTTCATATCTTGGAAACTACTTATTTGCCGTAATTTAAAACGTTATTTTCGTGTTTAGCGCCCCCGACAAGTCTTGAAAGTGGTAATTTTAAAAGAATTTTCGAGGGTGGAGTGATTCTTAATATTTACCTAGAAAAATAATTAAAACTAATTTACTTGCATCCCCACGAGGGCAGAGTTAGTCAGACACAGGGCCAATTTTCCATGTGAACAAAATCCATCATCCGTTCTTTTTTTGTTTATAAAAGTTAATCGGTGTTGGCCAGGATTTATTATAATAATTATACCATAGTAAGGGTGTTTAATTGCCTGTGAAAAAGATTTTCTTTATAATTTATTTAATATCTTAAATTAAAAATGGTCACTTTTTAAGACGTGACCCAGTGTCGTTTAACCCCCCCAAAAATAAAAAATTAAGACCTGCTTTTTTGTGGCCTAATACGTTTCATCAGTCTTTATAAAAATATGAAAGAAGAAATTTTGAAAAAAAAAAAATTAACATTTTAGCGCAGGGTTATAACTTTTCTATATAAATTTAACGTAAAATGAGCACTCACTTTTTGGCCACAAAGCGTTCAACCAGTCATGTCATCTCTAGTATTTTTTCAAGTTTGGCGATCGAGGGGGGGGGGGCAAAACATGACAAAGACAATTTTTTTGTTTTTTGTGCGTGGGGAGGGGGTGATAATTACATTTGAAACATAAAATAACGATAAATTTAATTAATTTTTATTAGACCATTCTGTACTTTCACCTAACAATTTTATAAACAGAACGAACTCCAAAATATGACAAATTCATTGGGGGGGGGGGTATATTAGAAATATAAAATGACGAAAAATTTCATTTAATTGTTTTTGGAATTCATTTTTGGTAGATTTTTTTTTGTTTGTTTTTTCTTTTTATTTGCAATCGCACGGGCATTCGCTGCTATTTTTATTGAAACAACATTTGAAATGATTTATTTTTAATTATTTTTTTTTTGGGGGGGGGGGGGTCTTTCCAATATCCGGCGAATAGTGTCTTCTCTTTGTAGCCCATCTGCTGAAATATCTGGTGGAGAGGGTATCACATACTTCTGACTCTTATACAGATAGAGGCAATGAGATACTTACTGGAGCGGCAGAGTGATCCAACCATTTTTTCATCGATCTTGGCAAAAGATTTAATTTAGGTGTTCCATTTCAGATTAGGATCGAAAGTTTGTCAAGACATAGGGGCTTACCCAAGAAGAGAATCATTCATTTCAGTTCGAGCGTGGTGAGGATCAGAGTGATTTTGATGAAAGGAGAGAAGCTTGATTTTCGATGCATTAAAATTAACCAACCACCTTTTTCCCCATTGCATCACATTCTGAAGATCAGAAGAGAGGGAATCAGAAAGATTTTGGTCATTTTTGGCCTTTGACGTGTAGGAACTTACAGGAGCTTGTCTTTGAAAAGAGCCTGTGGTGTTCTCTGGAGTCTGATTGACAAAAGTTCTCCCCATTATTATTATTATTATTATTATTATTATTAATTTTTATATCTTGCCTTCATCTGTAGCCGATAGCACCAAATGGAATATCGCTTGAAGACGGATTAAATTATCAAGAAAGGTGTGTTTGGTGAGAACACACGATTCCAGTTCACCCTTATCAGGGATCGTAACCTAGGGTCGAGTAAGGTACGCTCGGGGGCACTGGCGAGGCGGGCAACAGGGTCACGTCAGCATGAACGTGGAGATTGATATTGTTGTGATTGTAAACGGTGTCGAATATTCAATTGATTACCCGGAATTAATTAGGTATCTATGACACATCCCAAGAAACTATACACACGTAAATATGTATGTCAGTTCGTGAAGGACATAGGTATGGCATAAACAAAAGACGCTTAAGGCATCAGACGATGCTGGATTATGTTTTTTTTTTTTTAAAGCTGAATGTGCAATAATATATTTACTTCAATTTTATTCCAATCGTTCGTTTATATTAATAGTAGTAAATTAAAGTACCAAAACTATAGTGTAGTATATGTTCTGTTATCATAACTTATTTTAATAGTGGTACTATAATAATGTTATCATAGCTTATTTTAATAGTGATACTATAACAGTAGTAGTATAATAAGTTACTAAAACTGTTGTGTAGTATCTGTTGTGTTATGATTAATATTAATCATGATTAGATCTATGACAAGAGAATATTCTTTTCATTATTTTCTACTCTCGAGTATAAATCAGTTAATATCTTATATGTTTTTAGATAGAGTTATATTGTTCTTGATTGATTAACTGTGTCTAACTGTGTCGGATATATACTCGAGAGTCATAACAATGAAAAAGAATATACTCTTTTCATAGTCCTAATCATGATTAATATTAATAGTAGTCTGACGATTAATCACAAAAGGTGTCGAGTTTTTATGATTCATATTTATAGCAGTGTTGTGTAGCATCTCGTCCGTTGTCATGACGATAATATTAACAGTGTAACGTTACACACTTCTACACGCCAAACCCACGCGTTGTATACAGTCTACGTCGCAAGGAACATAGGACAAGTAATAACTCGACTTTTTTTGTAACAACGACATTTATTTTCTCATTTTGCCACCATGCGTGACTTCTCATTACGGTTGTTACGTCACCCATGTCTGTAACCTGACCGTCTTCTTAAACATGTGCTTTCTCTTTTATTCTTTACAAGTGACGTCATTTCGCACACATTTCCATACGCACATTCGCGTGCTCTGTTACAGTAGTAGTAGTAGTAGTAGTAGTAGTAGTAGTAGTACAATTAAGCAGTAATACTGTTGTGTATTTATTATTATTATTATTATTATTGTTGTTGTTGTTCTGTTCTGCGGTTTTGACTAATTTGTTATAATTAATAATTATAATAGTAGCATAATTAAGCAGATTATGATGTAATAATCATATGATCACTCTCGGTCGTCTTGAATGACATTTACGCCTTACATAAATGTTAATTTAAACTATATTTCTCGTGGTTAATGTTGGCCGAAAGGTTTGTTCCTCGCTATTAGAGTCAGATATGGGTTGGTGGCCGGGTCCGAATCTCTCAACTGGCGGTAATCGTGACACCTTGCACTGATGATATCCGGAAGGATAAAATACAAGTGTCTGTAGGTATTTATAATAATAATAATAATAATAATAATAATAATAATAATAATATATATATATATATATATATATATATATATATATATATATATATATAAAATGTTGTATTTTTTTCTTATCAATCGTGTGTTACCTAACTGCTCATCTAACGGCTATTGTCCTCAGATCCCTTTAATGTTTATGTACTTAACGGTCTATGACTCGTCTAGTGGTCGCGGGTGCGTGTGTGCGTGTATGTCAAACATATAATACACATACAAATGACGACGTACCTGTCTGCTGCTGGCCGCTTCTGCCTGGGGGATTCGCCAACATCTTGGGGAGTTGGGTTCTACTATAACAAGCACGCATGCAAGACAGACACAAGACCATGTATGTTTTTATATATCAGTTTATTTCACTTCCAACCTTCTAATATTCCGCATTATGGAGTGAAATGGACGAACTCGAACTTGTGCCATTTCTCTGCATCCAAATGGATGCAGAGAAATGGCACAAGTTCGAGTTCGTCATTATGAGGAGACCTGCTGAACCTATCTTGCTTCCTCGGCTTCTCGGACCCAACTTAACTTGCTAAAACTAGAAAACACCTGACACGTCACGTCCAGTCCCCGCTTGTATAGTTCTGGTGCAATTCACCGGATACCCAGTTTGATACGTGTCACAACATGACCCTTTCTGCACTTTCACGCTCGTTCAACTTATTGTTTCCCACCATTCAATCAGTTGTTTACTCCGCAATTAGAAAGACCGATAGATAGATAGATATATAGATAGCACCAAATGGAATATCGGTTGAAGACGGATTAAATCATCAAGAAAGGTAGATAGATAGACAGACAGATAAACAGATAAACAATTACATGCTTCTACTATGCGTTGCTCGTTGTATATATATATATATATATATATATATATATATATATATATATATATGTCTATATGTATATATATATGAATAAATGATTAATAAAACATGTTTTTATTATATATATATATATATATATATATATATATATATATATATATATTATCACAAGGTTCTATATATATATACAATGAAACATAATGAACCTGGTGATTATATATATTATTATTAATATTATTTTTTATTGGCTCACAAGGAGCTTTCACACATGTTATAAAAAATCACTCCTTGAAAACAACCGGTGGTGTTCTCTGGAAGCCGAGTGACAGCAAGTCTTCCCAGTTTTCCAGTGCTCTCCACTTCTTCTGATAACATTTGCAAATGAATTTGCAATATCGCAAAAGCCGCCCACCGTCGATCTCTAGCTAGCTGCGGCCATTAGTTTCCACTGGAATTGAGTGGCAATAAGCTTTTCCAATGCCCAGTTCTCTTCGCACTTGTTCAGCAGAGGTCTGGCCAGTACTGTCTTCTCCGTCTTTTCGTCCTCCTTGATCCTTCCCGGATATTTGGTATCATTCTTTTGTGGGGGCGGTGATTGGATAATGGGAGAGGATGGGGGAAGGGATGGGTGTAAGAGAACTTATTGATATGTATCTTCAAAGTTTTTGGTTCCATGTAACGCTTCTTCATTTTTTCTCTCTTCAGTAGTTTGTTTGGTTCGCGCGTGTTGCTCACGTGTATTGCATTCAAGGGTTTTCCTAAATATTCCAGCTGTTGAACGTCTGGCAATAATCAAGACAATCACGGGGCTATAATCAACCAAAGTATAATAACAAAAAAATTGTTACATAATAACCACCATATGTGGACAAAACTTTAACGATGCTTACTCGTAACTGTATTTATCGTGTTTGAGTAATTCCGTTTATGCACAACATAGGTAGATCGAATCACACCATAACAATTATAATTCCATATTTCCATATATTATCTCCTACTTTTGGAAGTTTGTGTAGTATCAGTTCTATTATAATATCAGTTTCTCAGAAATTAACTATTCCGTTGGGGGGGGGGCGTTCAGTATTGAGTCTATTGTGTTTTCAGTTGATCCTTCTTCCAGGTATTCCCTTCTCATTTTTGGGAATAATATAGTATATATGTGTGTGTTCGTTATAACATCTTTCCAGTAATTATGTCTTCGTGTGGAAGGTTTTGGAGAATATATCTATTCGTTATTATCAAACTGAAGTATACCACCATAAGGGTGGCTACATACTTTAGCTAGTTCTTATAATCATTATTAGTACCAAACCTTTATAAGTTGTCAGTGTCGGTTATTGTTCATTGGTAAAAACAATTCATTGTGGTTTGAGTGACAACAAATCTCCCTAGATTTTCCGTGTTCCGCGATTCTTTGACTCACTATCTTATTTCATTTAGTGTTATGGAATTAATCGTTTACAAGTGTGTTCTATTTTGATAATTGTCGACGGCTTTCCCTAAAATTTTACTGATAGCATGTTTCTTTGGATTTTCAGATTTCTCAGTGCTTTTCCAATCGAAATTCGGATTGCCCCCCCCCTAGCCTTCTCTCTTTCTTTCTCCCTCTATATTTCTGTCTGTCTGTCTACCTCTCTTTCTCTCCCTCTTTCTTTCTTTCTCTCTCTCTCTTTCTCCCTCTATATTTCTGTCTGTATGTCTCCCTGTCTTTCTCTCCCTCTCTCTCTCTTTCTTTCTCTCTCTCTCTCTCTTTCTCTTTGTATTTACATCTTCCCGGATCCCCCACGGCCATTTTCATATGGTATCAACCCGTGCTGTTGCCACAACGTCTTTTTGTGTTATGCGTGTTAGAGTTAGATTATTGGAATCATCTGATATACATGTGGCGACTGAATCGCCAAGTGATTCCCACGAACGCTAAAATGCAAATTGCTTTAATTGCTACCTATTTTCTTTCTCCGCTTTGTTGAGATTCGCTCTCTTCATCAAGTCAGAAAATATTTTCCAACCAATAAAAATCGTTTTAAATACCAAAAGTAACAATTCTGCATGGAATTAACCGTGACTATAAGACAGTGGCTCCGTCAACTGAAATAAAATTGTTCTGGATGGCACTTGCGACGCGACGCGCTTCCACTCTAAACATGAATAATGCCGCTCCTAGAAGACTGGAATGCGTCAGGCCAAAAGTCATTTAAGTCTCTTGTTATATATCCAGTGAATACACCCACTCAGAAAGTAAACTCTCTCTTTCACACACAGGCGCACACACACACACACACACACACACACACACACACACACACAAAAATGCACACGCATACGCACACTCACACGCACACACAAGCACGCACACACAAGCACGCACACACACAAACACACAAACACCCCCCACACACAAAAACACACATACAAACACCCCCACACACAAACACACACACACACACAAACACACAAAAATACGCAAACACAAACACTCAAACACACACATAAGCACGTACACACACAAACACACGCGCACACACGTACACAACGAAACTTTAAAGCAAACTTTCGGGCGCGTTTCTCTACTTCTAGTTCAAGAACTTTAAATCTTCTCAACAAGCTTTGATCTTTCAAAGTATATTTGACTTTTTTATATATAAATATATTTTGTCCGTGAATCTAATTTTTATCGCTTTCATCCCAAATTTTCCGTTGTTTGGTTTTTAGCCTTTGCTTACCGATGAGCCATTCATAACATTTATGATTTTGTCCATCTATTTAATTCGCCAATCTAACCGCATGCACATTAATTATTAGCGCTGGTCCTGCCATATTTTAAACACGCTGCTAACACCAAAAAGTACACTATCCGATGCTAGGAGCCGCACTCATATCTTTGAGCGTCTTAGTTCCATTTAGGTTCGTAAACATCTCAGAGTTGTTCCAAAACTACTGAATAGAATTACACCAAAGTTGGCATACAGCTTTGGGTTTGTCGGGTGTAATAATAAACAAATAAAATTAATAATATTAATTATTATGTTTAAATTGACAACCATCCATACGAAGGAAAACTATATGCAAACCTTTGGGCGGTCTTTTATTTATTTGTTTATTTTGCTGGTAGAGATAAGAAAAAATAACAGAATTCTTTTGATGCATTCCAATTAGATGAAGAATTTGACCAATAAATCTCGGCATTCTATTTCGGTCTCGTTCGAAAGATTCAAATTCGCACCCGACCCCCGTTCGTCCCAGAAGCGTGCGTTATCTCCCAACCTGACATAATATAAAATAACTTCGCTTATAAGCACATGACGTGGAATAAATCTTTGGTATACAATATTCGTCGACTCCCCTTTGATCCTCATCGGCAAATTCTCCTGTGAAAATATCAGATTAATTATTTTGCCAGATCCGTTTTCGACTCAAACGACCGTCCAAGCAGCGGCGTGTCCGTTCTCTCCCTTTGATGTAAGTTATTATGTGTTTGTCTGTCGTCCTAATTGCGCTCGTGAGAGAATCACGTCTACCAAGTGACATCGGCCGGTTTTCATACTATGTCTAGAAAGTTTGTACGTATAGCGACGCATCTCGGCACGATGCGATGTCTGTCGATCCGTCGGTCCGTCACGCTTAACATTGAAATAGTATTTTTTTATTTACTAAATGGACATGCATCTTTATTATATATATATATATATATATATATATATATATATATATATATATATATATATATATATATATATTAGTGATGGGACGATTCTAATATTTTTCCCAAGTCCGATATAATTACCGATTCCGTGCTAAATTCCCGATTCCGATACAATTACCGATTCCGATTCTTTATAAATGTCTAATTATTTATCTATAAGATAGTTATTTCCCCTGTTTTCGTAAAAGCACATGTTAATATGCAAAAATTGTCCTAAACGTCAAAATACACTTGCAAGGGATTTTTTTCTTACATGGAGGTCCCCACTTATCAAGGCCCGGAAGCCACTCAGGGATAAGGGTTATTCCGTGTACAGTAATCAATGGGATAGTAGTAATCATTGGTATTGGAGATTTGATAGAGTGCCTTACTTAAAGGGCGGTTTGTCAGGAATTTATTTATGTTGGACTTGAAGACATTCAAGGTGTAGTCAGGTGGGAAACAGACAAACGGAAGCGAGTTCCACAGTCGTGCACTTCTAAGAAAGTAACTCTGCTCATGGAATCTATGTTTGGATTTAGGCAGAGATAAAGAGTGGGGAAAATTAATGACAGTAGTTTCAGCTAAACGGGTGTTTTTCGTGAAAGATTGGTGAAGAGGGACCAGAGATTGGAGCTCAGACGAGCACTTCCCATGGAAGTAACGATAGAACAAAGACAGGATCGCAACGTCTCTTCTGTGGGAGAGAGGTTGCAGGGAAGAGAAAAGAGCATCCCCCACTAAGCCACGAAGTCTATTTTGTACTCTGTCAAGGCAGGATAGACTTCTTTTAGCAGCTCCTGCGCAGATGTAGTATCCTTTGACGTAATTGGCTTTTATACAGATCGAGAATTGCATCATTAGTGAGACATCTTCTAGAATGGTAGAAGGATCCCACCATTTTCCCAGCATCCTTGGCAGCAGACCTGATGTACGTGTTCCATTTCAAGCCAGATGTGGCAGCAGTACTCGATCCTTGGACGTACTTGGCTTTTATATAGATAGAGAATTGCATCAGTAGTGAGATATCTTCTGGAGCGGTAGAAGGATCCCACCATTTTCCCAGTGTCCATTTCAGATCAGGAGTAAAGTTCAAACCCAGAAGTTTGTCAAAACATGGAGCCTCCCCGAGACGAGAGCCATCCATTTCAATTGTTGCCAGATGGGGATCAGAGCGTTGATGATGTAAAGATAGAAGCTTGGTTTTGGATGCATTAAAAGTAACCAGCCACGTCTTCCCCCACTGTACCACGCGCTCAAGATCAAAGGAGAGAGAATCAGAGAGAACTTTGTCATTTACGGTCTTTGATGTGTTGCCATAGATGGTCGTGTCATCATCATAGATGTCAACGAATGATTTAAGTATGTGTTTTGGGAGATCATTGATGTAGATCAGGAAGAGAGTTGAGCCCAGGATGAACGCCTGAGGGAATCCAGCATTAATACTGTGGCCCTCTGATGTCTTCCCATCAACCACTACTCTTATTAACCTATCGGAGAGAAATGATTTAATAATTGAGAAAACATTTCCAGTGATTCCGTAGCTGGAAATCTTGTGAAGAAGGCTTGCATACTGACCGGTAGTATCGGGCACACGGGTGGGGTCGTGAACAATCTGAGTGAGGTCATAGGCAATGGCAAAATCATGACAGAACCTCCCCTCATCATCTGTCTTATTTGAGTGGGTCAGCCATTCCACACTATGGACATTGAAGTCACCGCAAATGTGAATGTTAGCCGAAGGATGAGCAGACAAGATGTGGTCAATTTTCTCAGATATACTCTTAAAGATATTAACCCCACTGTTGTGGGGGCGATAGAGGGCAGATATAAATGCAGTGGTGTAAGCTAGTGCAACCCGGAAGCACATATAAGCTTTACTGGTAATTTAAAATCAATAAATATTTATTATTTTATCATTATTACCAGCAATGTTAGATTTTGGTTTAAACAAAATCAAATATAAAAAAGACAATTAAAAGAATCGTTTTGGCATCGGAAAATAGGCATCATTTTTTACGATACCGATTCCGATACCGATTCCGATACCCCCAAATTTTCCGATTTTTTCTATTCCGAATTCCGATTAATCGTCACAACAATATATATATGTGTGTGTGTGTGTGTGTGTGTGTGTGTGTGTGTGTGTGTGTGTGTGTGTGTGTGTGTGTGTGTGTGTGTTGTGGAGACGCCCACTAATTAACATAGGCGGGTGAGTGAGATATATAAAGGTATCAATCACCAATACCGGGAGAGTCCGGCAACGACCGCCAAATAGGCAACACGCCTTTGCTGTCTCCAGTGAGACATGCAACACGCCACCTGCCGGAATATCTCCAACTGAAGTATATCTGAAGACATGTAAATATGTATATAACTTTTCTTCCTAATATACTATTGTATACCTTTACTTTTGTGTTCTTGTTAATTATTTGTGCAGACACAACAATATATATATATATATATATATATATATATATATACTAGCAGGGTTATCCAATGTTGCCCGGGATTGAATGATAATCAACGAATGTTTCATATTCCTGTATTTTTATTGTCATCGAAATCCATGAAAACCCCCATTTTACAATCAAATCGATTGATTGCCTGCTTTATTTCGGGACCTATCGCGGAAGGAAGCTTTACGTGCCTCTCGCAGTAACTAAGTTCGCAATATATTGTAGTCTACATTGTACTGTAGAGAACCTACTGTTGATTTTTTAAAATTATTTTTATATATAATGGCTTAAATTAAAGTCTATCATGCAAAATTCAACTACCATGCTTCAGTTGTGCTCTAAACGGAAACATTCGTTTCGAACGCGCCTCTGTCATATCAAACTACCTACTGTTGATTTTATATGTTAGGACTTTCAGCTTATGTGGTAATAAAACTTCTTAAATGTACTTATGAGATGTTAACTTTGGTCAAAATCGGTTGTTTCTTCTTTTCATCGCATTATATCGATTAATCGATACTTATCGAAGACATTCCGACACAACATCTATCTAAGAATACTGGCAGGCACATAAAGTACATTTGTGTGAAATTTTATAAAAATCGGCTCAGCCGTTTTCGAGTTTATAGGGAACGAATTCACAGGCATACAGGCACGGTTCATTTTAGATAGATAGATAGATAGATAGATAGATAGATAGATAAATATAAACTATGTAACCCGACGTTGCCTCGTTCTAATGTGGGATAGCATTATATGAAATATAAGAATAAAACGAATCTCTTCCATGCCCTTTTGACTGAGAGCAAAGTGTAGTATCCGTTGTGATGCTACATTAAGTCTATTCTGTCTTAGGTCAATGTAGGAAAAATTCTTCGAAACTTCCGCAATTTTAAATTTTTTTTCCAACCTAGAATGCCCCTCCCTCCTTTGGGAAGCTGAATGTTCTCCACATTAAGAATCGACCTTTTGTCTAACGTTGCCCTTGTAGTGAGGCAATTAAAAATGAACAGCAACGTTGATGTGGTAAGCCGCAACCTCCCGATTCATCCATTCATGTTATTGCTCTTGAACTAACACTCATAGATTAGCAAACAGACCTCCCGGCGTTCTCTTGTCGTAAAATACGCATAAATATTATATTTAAATTAATGCAGAAACTTAAACATGTGCATGCGGGTATTATGTCTTTTTTCTAAACATTTTTTCACTTCTTGTAAAAAAAAAAAAGAAAAAATACTCGTGCTAAGTTCAAAACCAAAACCTAAAGATCGTGAATCAAGTACGATAACCAGCGAGATGTGATCTACAAAATGTTTTGAAACTACGTATTCTTAACATAAGTAATCTGGAATGTGAAGTATTCACGCATGCGCAGTCGAGAAACAGTTAGCAAATAGATTTTTTTAAAAAAGCCGGTGACGGCCACGTAACATTTTTTCAATTTTGACCCCTCAGTAGCCCTTTTTTCCCGTATGAAAACGGATTAAAAAGTTTTCCACATGTCTGAATATCTGATACACTAAAATTCAAGATGAAACATTCTTTAGTATATAGGTTGAAAAGTTTCTTCACACACACATTCTCATTTTTATCAATATATAGATTACATAATGTAACATGTTAGAAAGGTGTAAGGAACTTATTAGGCAGATATAGATGTAAAAATCATTCCATATTAATTGTACATGTGAATACACTTATATTTAAGGTACACGCTCGCTTATAGGCTCAAACATGTAAGTAAACAAATGCCTCATTAATTATATATATATATATATATATATATATATATATATATATATATATATATATATATTCATCCACATACAGTACTGTTTCGCTGTTTGGCAGCTCATAAGTACGGCTAGACAGGCAACTGCCTCAAGTCAGGATCGAAACTCGACCGCCAAAATGACAGTCAACGCTTCTCTCCATTACGCTATACGGCTGCTGCTGTGTGGGTAATGAATTAACGATGTTTTGACATCGTCCAAATGCCTCCGCTCGATTTGTTTACACAAAGAGCGTCGCTTAATACGCTAATGAAACTTGTATATCATTTCCCGATAGGGAGCATTATAGTCATCCACATACAGTACTGTTTCGCTGTTTCACAGCTCATCAGTGCGGCTAGACAGATAACTGCCTCAAGCCAGGATCGAAACCCGACCGCCCAAATATATATTCTCTATCTATATAAAAGCCAAGTACGTCCAAGGATGGAATACTGCTGCCATATCTGGGCAGAAGCTGCTAAAAACAGCCTATCCTGCTTTGACAGAGTACAAAATAGACTTCGTGGCTTAGTGGGGGATGCCCTTTTCTCTACCCTGCAACCTCTCTCCCACAGAAGAGACGTTGCGAGCCTACCCTTGTTTTATCGTTATTTCCATAGCAGGTGCTCGTCTGAACTCCAATCTCTGGTCCCCCCTCGCCAATCTTTCACGAAAAACACCCGTCTAGCTGAATCCACTGTGAAAAATTTCCCCCGCTCTATATCTGTGCCTAAATCAAAACGCGGATTCCATGGACAAAGCTTCTTTCTTAGAACTGCACGCCTGTGGAACTCTGTTCCGTCTGCCTGCTTCCCACCGGACTACAACTTGGATGTCTTCAAGTCCAATGTTAACAAATTCCTAATGAACCGCCCCCTTAAGTAAACACTTCATCAAATCTCCACACTAACGTAATGTACTTGCAATAACCCTTACCCTGAGTGGCTTCCGGGCCTTGATAAGTGGTGATCACTGTGTAAAAAAAAAAAAAAAATATATGACAGAACCTCCCCTCATCATGTCATATTTGAGTGGGTCAGCCATTCCACATTATGGACATTGAAGTCACCGCAAATGTGAATGTTAGCCAAAGGATGAGCAGACAGGATGTGGTCGATTTTCTCAGATATATTCTTATAAGCCTGAAGAGTCCTAGAGTGGATGAAACGCGGAATATTCAGTGTAGCTTAATCGCCATATATATTTTATAACTTACTATATATATATATATATATATATATATATATATATATATATATATATATATATATATATATATATATATAATCCTGCGTATTGCTTTATTGCAGGTCAATATTTTTTTTTAATTTTGAAATTGCTGTGAAATGCAGAGAAGTGAAATTTGGTAAGAGCCTAACAAGTTGCATTATTTTCCTGATTTTGGTGGAGTTTAAGAAAATATTTTAGAAGTTATGGTAACTTTTCTTCTTTATGATAATTTGAAGTGCGTATCACTTTATTGCAAATGTCTAAAATGTATATTTTCGATAATAAAACAATATTCTAACTTCATAGTTCTATTTGTTTAAAACAAAGAACATATTCAGTAACAATATTCACTTAAAAACTTTTGTTTAAGTAAATATTTATTTATGAACATACTTCAAAATTACTTTGAATAGCATTTTTTCAACTGATGATGTCAATCGGGGGATTAGAGATAATGTGATGCTATAAGAAACTTCCAAAATCTTCATCCAAAGTTTATCCTTCGACGGAAATTGAAAACCTTCTTCATAAACTTTCATCTTTATTGTATACCAGAGCTGCTCAATTGGGTGTATATCTGAAGAACAAGTTGGATTTTCTCCACTAATGCCTTGCGACTTAAGTTAGGATGTCGTAGCCTTATATATATATATAATATAAAGCTGAATGTGTGTGTGTGTGTGTGTGTGTGTGTGTGTGTGTGTGTGTGTGTGTGTGTGTGTGTGTGTCTGGTCACGAATAGGCTAGTCGACTATTTAAAAAAAACTGATTACATATAATGATAGAAGATGTATCGAGACACAGCAATGGGTATGTATGATCTGGCATAACGGTGGTTCATAAAAATTGTGTGGTTTGCGTTCGCGCCTAGTCCACAAGTATGGAAATAAAAAGATTTAAAATTTAAAATCGTCTACAAATGTTTTTGATAGAGATGTACATCATAATACTTTGATAAGTATGTTTTAACTTAAATAGGGATGCTATAATAAAATTGTTGGGTCTGCGTTCGCGCCTGACCTCCATAGAATGGAAATAGGCACAAACTTTAATAAAGGCTTTTCATATCTATCTGCGCAAGTATACTTTGATTATTATGTTCCAGTTTGAAAAAATATGGTATGATAAAATTATGGGGTGTTCGTTCGCGCCTGACCTCCATAGAATGGAAATATGTCACAAAGTTTAACAAGTTTTTTTAATATAGATCCACAGAATATTGCGATAAGTGTTTCAGTGTGAACAGGTATGGTATAATAAATTATGGAGTTTATGTATTTTATGTTTACTTTCATCATATTTTGATTTTAACCTATCATACTTTAATAAATCAGAGTCCATTTTCTCTAGGCTGTTTTTGAACCGAGTCAACGACGGGCACTTTTGCTAGTATATATATATATATATATATATATATATATATATATATATATATATATATATATATATATATATATATATATATGTAAGAAAAGAACGACCAAAATTCAATAATGCGATTAAAATGTCACCGCGTGGGAGGAAAAAACAGAAGGGAGGTGATGAAAGTTTCCCATTTTAATCGCTTTACTGAATTAATTTGTTTATCTTAATCGTCCTCTTTACACCTTATATATATATAAGATCCCCATGGTTCTTTATTTTTGGCAGTAATACAATTTTCATTGCTATCGATTTTCTACTGATGAGATGAACAACTCGACATCTTTGACATTGATTTGATGCAAACTGCCAATTATTACTTGTAATAAAAGTTAAATCCACTTTCAGACATACTTGGGATAATATTGTTAAAGAAATTAATAATTCAAAACATATCTTTGTAAAAGCAGATAAAACACAACACTTCTATAAACTTACCAAGGAGAGGTATTATAAATTATTAGAGCAAAATATAACAAAAATATGTATAAAACATCCAATTTAAACTTAGTTGAAAAAGTATTAATTCTGACAGCAAAACCGTAATGGACAAATGTATACATGCATTTCTAAATTAAAGTAATATTAAATGATGATGTTTATTACTTTTGGATATAAATTCTGTAATTAGTTGTGATTGAACTTTCTTCATAATAACTAATTTTTGTAAATATTTTTTCAGGAAATTAAGTTCACAAGTTTTTATATATTGTATTCTTAAATAATAATAATAATAATAATAATAATAATAATAATAATAATAATAATAATAATAATAATAATAATAATAATAATAATAATCTATATATTAATATGCTTGTCCGTACGGTGTCACGTCATCATCATTGCAAACATTAATTAATGAAACGCGTCATCATCATCGCAAACATTAATTAATGTTAATTATCTCCCTTTATTGTTCACTCTTTATTAGTTAAAAAATCATTAACCCCTTTTATTTTCCAAAACTTCCCGAACAATATATATATATATATATATATATATATATATATATATATATATATATATATATATATATATATATATATATATATGACCTGTCTATTTATGGTTCCGGATTATTTTATGCATAGAAGGTATCGTTCCATAGTTTAAATAGTATAGTATTTTACTTACATTTTTAACGATGTCTTCTGTTTATTATTGTAGTGTAATATGGAACGCTTCTTCTATTTTATTCAGTAATAAATATATTTTTTACATTTAACGTTACGAGTACGTTTTTTTTCTGTGCTACTTTATCTTTTTTTTATTTACTTTTGAGTGAGCCTTACATAACAAAAAATATGTTTAGAAATACATGTTAGAAAAGTCAAGAATGACTTTATTAAATAAATCACCAAAGTCACCATTCGCAAATACACTGAGTAACACAGAGTCAAAACATATTTTACGTCTTGTTCTGTTTTGCTTCTGTTTTACGGCATATCAATACTTTTTCATGTTATTTAATGCCGAATCGAGTAATTTTGTAACATTTATGCATCTTCACGTTGTTTACATAGTTATTACTTATGTTTTGTCCGTTTTATTTTGCTTCTTTTACAGGCATTCATCATCTTCTAATGCCCACCGACAGGGCATGAATATTTAAATACTATAAAATATGGGCACAACAGTTTTTTTTAATATGAAATAAAACACTTTGTTTCATTAGTTACGATTTAATTTATTTAAAGAAATATTTATTTCCTATTTAAAGATTTCAGTATATTTTATTTAACTAAAGAATTTTTCCATTATTTTTATTACATTGTTAGGTGAATTTCAGAATAGTTAACCCCCCTCCCCATATTAGGAATGGCTTTCAGTATGATTCTTACAATAGCGGTATCAAAGATTTTTTGTCCTTATTTTAAAACAAATTATTAAAAAAAGATACAAGACCATTAGATTTTTTTCATTAAATCGCTATTTAGGCGAAGGTTCAAAATAGTTAACCCTTCTCCCCATAACCGTTTTTATGCAGTAAAATACTTTTTTTCAATAATTATGGTTTAAATAAATATTTATTCCTTATTAAAAGATTTACAGTATATTTTATTTAACTAAAGAAATATTTATTGTTCATACATATATTTTCCCTTATTTTTTACATTGTTAAGTGTAGTTTCAGAATAGTTAACCACCCTCCCCATATTAAGAATGGCTTTCAGCATGATTCTTACAATAGCGCTATCAAAGGTATTGATTTTTCTTATTTAACAAAAATTATAAAACAGATACAAGAACATTTTAAACATTTTTTTCATTAAATCGTTATTTAGGTGAAGGTTCAAAATAGTTAACCCTTCTCCCCATAACCGTTTTTTTATGCAGTAAAATACTTTGTTTCAATAATTATGGTTTAAATAAATATTTATTCCTTATTAAAAGATTTACAGTATATTTTATTTAATTGAAATCTATATCGATAATTCTAATAAAAATATTTGTGAATTTCCAAATCTTCATTGATTAAAATTCAAAATAAATAGAAAAGTCTATTGCATATGTAAAAGTTGACGGTTGCTTATTTAACTTCATTAAAAGCTATCAAAGTCAACCAAGAGCTGCTCAATATTCTGGCTTAATGGATCATTTAGCAAGGAATGAAGATGGTTATTCTGGTGTACCAGTTATTCTACCATCTTGATTTACAGGAAGTCCTAGGAATCTACAACAGCTTCATCAAGATGCAATGGCAGTTTTCTGTGACCTATTCATTACTCACAGGTGTAATCCAAAATGTCCTGAAATACTAAACAACTTGGGGTCATCAGAACTTTCACAAAATCGATGTCAAAAATGTCACAGTTTTTTTTTAAATTCACAGTCTGACTCCCAAGAACCTGCTGACTGACCACTATTCTAACTCCAAGCAGCTGATCGATGTCTCTGTCACCGCCTCAATCATCACCAGCACTTCCTGACAATATCAACAGCATCAGTTACGATCGCATTGACCTTCAATAAAAGTTTAAACTAAAGTTCTTTGTTCTACTTGCTTCCATACGTTCATTTTTGTAATATAACAATAAGGAATTTCTTACTGATGTGTTTTAAAAAATTTTAACTACCGTGGAATTTCCACGGGTCCTGCTAGTAATTTGATTTCGCTTATGAACGTCTCTCTGGAAAGGGATGGGATTAATTTCTAGAGGATTTCCCTTAATCCCGGCTTCAAACCAGGAGCTTCAAAGATCAAGGGTTTTCCTAAGGATGTTGGTGGTACCTATGATTGCAGAGGTTTGAAGGCCGCCTAAAACATCGGGGATTTGTAGTTTTTTCAATTGTTCTTCCAGGAGACATGATACTACTCCTAGTGTACCAACTACGACCGGGATTATTTTTGTTTTAACCTCGTGTATACGCCTTATCTCCAAGGCCAATGGAGCATAAATGCTCCACTTCTCATTCTCCTTCTATCTCACATTCCTGTCCCTGGGTACTGAGAAGTCTACAATCTGCCAATTGTTTGAGATCTTGTCAATGACGACCAAATCCGGACGAGTATGTTACAATTGGTGGGTCGTTATGACAGTTTTCACCCACCATACCTCTACCTTGCCATCCTCATTTGTTCTCAATTCATCAGGCACCTCCTCAAACCATTTTCCAGCACACTTCACCCCACCCTCTTACACACCTCCCAATATATCCGGAGTGCCATGCGATCGTGTCTTTTGCGGTACTCTCTCTGGGCCAGTCCACTACACCCTGCTGCAAGGTGCGCAATTGACTCTAAGGTCTTACCACAAATTCGGCATTCTGCAGCAACTTTCTCTCCTAGAACCACTTTTTTTAACAATCGTGTTCCTAATGCCTGCTATTGTGCTGTACAAACAAAAGCTTCAGTACTCTTAGCAGATACTCAGCTCTAAGCCATTGCTATGATCTTTCATCAGCCACTTCTGCTATATCCTGGAAGAACCTTCCATGCATTTTCTTCCTAGCCAGTTCCTCTGCCCTTTCTCTATCCATACGTTTCACATAATCAGCCTTGGTCTCACATACTTCCACTTCATTGGCCACAACCTTAAGCATCCACTCCTCACTTCTAGCCACATGCTCCTTCAACGACATCTCCTCGGTTCTAACACAATCTTTTACACTTTTCAATCCTCTCCCACCATCTTTCCTCTTTTGATACAACCTTACTACGCTACTTCGAATGTGAAATATACCAAATATTGCTAAAACTTTTCTTGTTTTGATGTCCATGGCATGCAAATCCTTGTCATACCATTCTAAAATTCCCGCACTGTATCTCAAAACACTGACTGTCCATGCATTTACTGCTTTCATTAGGTTTCCTCCATACAGTTTCGACTTTGCAATCAGTATCACTCTTCTAAGGTACTCCTTCCTGAGCTTCTCCTTCATTTCTCTGTTCATGATGTCTATACCCTCCAACACTCCAAAATACTTATATCCTGTATCTTTTATTTCTTTCATGATTTCTCCATTTGGTAGCACTATTCCATTCGAATGAACTTTTACTCCTCTTTTCATCACCAGCACCGCACATTTACTAATCCCAAACTCCATCCCAATGCCTTCTGAGTATGTCCCAACAAATTCTACGAGTCTCTCCATTTCCTTTTCATTTCTACCGAATATTTTCAAATCATCCATAAAAAGTAGATGGTTGAAGCGTCTGTCACAAGATCCAGAGTTATACCCTAGTGTTTCTCTCTTCAAGAGGATGCTCAGTAGCATCATTATCATTACAAAAAGAAGTGGCGATAACGAATCTCCTTGAAATATCCCACGTTTAATGCCAACCTGCCCCATCTCCTCTCTGTTTGCTGCCAGCACCGTTCTCCATTGAGCCATCCTTGTCTCCAAAAGCCCTACCACATTCTCAGCAACCTTCATCATCAGTAGTGTTTCACGTATCCATGAATGAGGAACCATGTCATAAGCCTTTCTGTAATCGATCTATGCTACGTTCAGATTCCTCTTCTTCACATCCTGCATTATTGCTTTATCAATTAGTATTTCCTCTTTAGTACCTCTCGAGCCTTTCCGGCACCCCTTTTGTTCGTCAAGAAAAACACCATTACTCTCTAGATGTTCATAAATTTTCTCCGCAAATATCCAGTCAACAGTTTCCACATCAATGGAAGACATGTAATTGGTAATTATTGGCATCTGTTCCTTTTGCAGGATCTTTCCTAATCAGTGTTGTTCTCCCCTTCACAAGCCAATCAGGGACATCTCCCGACTCTACAACCCTTTGCCGGGCAGAGCAGCTATAGGTGGATAAACGCATGGAAACTGTTTAAACCGGAAGCCCATCACTCCATCTGGACCAGGTGCCTTCCAGTTAGTCGTCCTTTGTATGCCAGCCTTAACGTCATCGATGGTTATCTCAACGTTCTTCATCTGCTGCATTTCTGATAGCTTTTCTCTGACCTCTCCCAACCAGCTAGCCTTCTAAATATCGCCCTTCGACAGACCAAATCCCACTTCAGAACTTCCTTGCATCTTTTGCATTTGGAGTGTTGTTATTTCCCGCCTATTTACTACTATTTAATTCTTTATACAGTTGAGGCTGATTGTTCCGGAAAAGGTTGTTCTGCCGAAACGTAACACTTTTTCCAACAAAGTTCCTAATTTTCAGTGTGGACCTTCTCTTTCAACATTGTTAGAACGTTCATCGTTCCTTTTTTCCAGCAATCTATACCTTCTTTCAAGCTTCCCCTTGGCTTTCTGTCCTAGTTTAACTCCTTTTCTTATTTCTTCGATTCTACCAATGTCTTTCCGCCACCGTTTAATACTTTCTTCAAGCCGCTTCTGCCAGTGTGGCCTTCTATCCTTCATTTCTACCTTTTTCTTCTGTAATAAGCCAAGACGATTCACAATAACGTATGACACTGCATACAGAAGCCTGTTAAGTTCCGTAATCGATATGTTCTTTCTTATGATGTTGTGAATTACTCTTTGAATTATTTTTATCTCGTTTTCCACCTTCCGCCTATCACTACTCTTCATACTTGGAATCTCTATGATATAGTCACTAAGAAGAACCTCTCTTAACTTCTAAATACTTCATTTTCTACAGAAGTCAAAGTTCGAACTTCATCACCACTTCTCCATACATTTGCTCTTTTCACTGGCTCCAGTCAATGATCTCATCTGCCTTAGATCCTTCAGACTCTTTCTCATTACTTCTCCTAACCATAGGATTCCATTCTTCCTCAGTTGTCCGCCTCCCATCATCGTTTACATTTCCCTTCTGCACTTCCACTCTCTCAGTTCTTTCATCAGAGCTAGTTTAATCAATTTTACTTTCGTTATTCGTTTCATTCCTAACCATCCATTCAATCTCTTCTCTTGCAATCACTGAAAGTAGGTTGCTATTTTTAATTCGTTTCAACTGGGATACCAAACTCGCGACACTTCTAGCTCCTCTTCCTCCTCCTCCTCTCGATTCCTTCACTTTTCGGATATATCCACCAGATTTGGTACTCCCACTTCTTACAAAGCATTTCCACAGTACTCTTCTTTCCTTATCCGTCCACGTTTTTTTTTACATTTCCTGTTCCAACTCCCTTCGTGTCTTGGGACCCTCTTTGGTAATTCTCACTTCCCCTATATCCAGCCACATCCTCAGAATTTTGAACAGTTGTATAATGACGACAGGACCCATCCTGTTGACCAGTGGGACACCTACCTGATGTGAGACCATCACAAGATATTCTAGCCTCATTCACGTCGTTATTTTAAATATTTTGATTTGACATTCTCCCATAAATCCGGTAAAACAACAACAACAACAACAATAATAATAATAATAATAATAATAATAATAATAATAATAATAATAATAATAATAATAATAAACAATTAAATATGCAAAGTACTAAACCTTTTCCGTAACTGGTGTATTTGTCGAATATTGGTTGGCATTGAACTATTAAGCTGATCGATTTTCTAAATATATCGTTCTCTACGCTTGCGGAAAGAAGAAAGAGAAGTCTTTGTATGGGCATTGACAATTTTTATCTTCTTTTTCTTTATTATTTTTTGTTTTATTTTTTTGTTCCCTTTCACATTTTTCTGAATATCATCAGATCACGTGACCTTTAAAATGCATTTTGGTAAAATTAGTTGTTTTTTTTTGTTTGATGTTGAACACCATTTCATTAAGGATTTGATCTTTAAAACAAAAGGGACGATATCGCATGACGAGGTCTTTAGTTATTCGTAACTATTGACACAAACATTGTATAATTATGTAGTGATATTTAAAAGGTGTTTTAAATATGGATGAAAATGTGTCTGCATTCGCGTTTTGTTTGTGTTTAAAAAGTAATTTTCGAGGATTATCATTTTAGTTGTACTGTAAAAAAAAGCATCGATTAAATTATATAAATGTACAAAATTGAAATATTTGGAATCTTTATGATACATGCAAATACTTCAGGTGTAATTAGTTCAATGATAAATACATTTAGTCTAATATAGCTTATATGTTACTAACCCAGGTGCCCGGCGTTGCCCGGGTGTTTGAAGGTGTGTGTTGAGCAAAAAAAAAAAAAAGTGGTAGTAGGCAGGTAGGCTCCAACCCGTACCTCAAAGGAGGAAAAGAACGTGAAAAAAGTGACATCTTTTCCGTTGCGTCCATCGCCGAACCAGAAGTGGCGAAAGTTTAAATCAAGGCTAGTTAATCGAAAAGAGAGGATAACTTTGGAAATACCGGCGAGAAAAGCGACCCCTCCTTATATAAAAGTGCCCAGTTGAGGGTCGAAGATTTAATGTTTTTAGCCAATTTTTCGATATTTGCCGTCCGAAGGGTAGAACTTCTAAACGTTATAACTCAGCAGAATACTAAGTTTGTGTGTGTGTGTGTGTGTGTGTGTGTGTGTGTGTGTGTGTGTGTGTGTGTGTGTGGTCATCTTATTAATTAAACTTATATTGCGTCCGGAAGCATTAACATC
>NC_136513.1:7115000-7205000 GCF_053919585.1 Euprymna scolopes
CACCCTCTTCTAATCATCTAGTGTTTGATGGCGGTGACACCCCACCCCTCAGCTTTCTTTTGACGGCATGTAACCCTTACAAAACAACATGTCAATCTTCAGAGGTTGAAAAAAGGCGAACTACCGTTAACACCAAATGGACCCTACTGCCGATGACAAATTCTTCACAGTCTTCGGAGAAAGTTTATAAAAAAGAATGGCTTTGCCATTTTTTTTTTTTTTATCTTTATTTTTTTTGGGGGGGGGGGTTAGAAAAAATGTTTCACGCCGGGTGGTTTGCGGAAAGCGAGTTTGTTTTTCGCGATCGGAAATCCCTTATAGAAAATGTCTTTCAAGAGGAATCTTATTCTTTATTTTGGGTGGGGTTTTCAAGAAAGACTGGCAATCTCAGTTAACACCTGGCGTTTGTCAGGTCGATATCTTTATCTTAAAGCAAAGAAACTCAGAGAAGAAAATCCCCGAAAGGACACCGAGTGCAAATTTGCCCCCCCTCCATCCTTCGAAAAAGAATACCCTAATGCCTTTTTCAAGGGGACGAAATACTATTGACCTTATTTTTTCTATCCCGTCGCGGGTGTTCCGGTGCTCGTACAGATGCGGGATTTCAATGTCCACCCTGTTCAACAATCATCATTTTTTTTTCAAATAACCATTTTTTTAATGTAAATCGTTCGAGACAAGGCACGAAGCCACTTAATGTAAGAAGGTAACAAGAAAGAAAGATGATTATCACAAAATCAGGAGATACCTATTGACCTTAGCCTTGAAAAGACGAAATCTATGAGTAGGAGGAAAACAGTCAGATGGGAAGGAGTTCCAACAGTCTGCAGTTATTGGAAATGAATAACTAGAATTGGAAGCTTTATTAAAACGAGGTATCAAAACAGAGAAGTGACGGAGTGCACTTCTGCATGGCAGTGCCATGAAGCGTCTGAGACGAGTTATCGATCCCTGTTTTTTGAATTAGAAATGCCTTCTATCGGCCGTTCTGTGAACTTCAAAAATATATTAAAAAATATAACGAGTGTCTTCGAGAATATATATATATATATATATATATATATATATATATATATATATATATATATATATATATAACAACGAAATAAATAACAAAAATATAGGAAAAGCGAAACATTTATTGTAAAAAAACTTAGCATTATTAAGTCTGGAGAAAATTAAATTTCATGTACATGAATCAAAGAATCAAGAAACTCATGATAATGCACCAGAGAGATGATTTTGACCGACTCCATGTAAATATAAAAAAGGGGAAGAAGATTACTGGTAAATATTGAAGATTGTGTGGACGACGTAGAGAGAGAACACTTAACTTTTCTAAACGGACAATTTACAGAGGTCACTTTTTTTTCATTTTATTGTAGTGTATAATGATAAAACACATGATGTATCGTGAAATGATACGCCGTGAAAAAATACAAAAGAAAAACAAACAAATTAAACATCGATATAAATCATCCAAAACGAGAGCTTTACCGGTTTCGTTCGAATCAACGAACGTCTTCAGAAAAAGAAAAAATTTTTTAAATTTATTGAAATGACAACAGAACACACAGGAATAAAAGATAGGATCTTTTGGGCACGTGTGTAACTATTTGAAAAATAAAGAGAATATGCAGCGCGTGTGATATATAGAAAAAAGAAAAGAAAGAAAATGAGAAAAAAGATTGATTTGTTGATCTAGAGGTCTTCATCAAGGCACTTCTGCATGACAGTGCCATGAGGAAAACGTGCATATTTTAGTTTCCAGAACTGCCGATAGAGGGCGTGTGTCAGTCGAACAGGGGTCGATAATCGTATCACTCATTGAAAAAAAAAAAAACAATATTAAAAGTTTCTATAAATTTTTATAAATGAATAAATATATTAAAATTATATTTTGCTCTATTGACAAACCAAGAAGTATATTTTGATATATATTTATACAATCTTACTGTTAAAAAAAAAAATCTTTTTGTAAAAAATATATTCTTAATCCTCTATATATGTTTCATGTTTTAAAATTATGTTTTGCTACATTTTTCTAAAATTATATTTTGATATATTTTTATACAATCTTATTGTGAAAACAAAAAACAAAAACAAAAAAATAACTTTATGTTGCTACATTTTATACAATCGTACAGGACCCCCCGCCGCTAAATAATTCTAAAAAATCTATAAATGTTTAATGTTTTTAACATTTATTTTATTTTCACTTATAAATTACTCATTTAAAAGAAATAATATTAATTATCTTATCCAGTGTGAGGTATCTACGTTCAGAGATTACAGTTAGGATATCTGCACTGAGAACAAGGACAACCTTAAATAGTATATCAGGGATAAGAGCAGACCCACACACCATTCGCATGTTTAGGTTCATGTATATGATGTCACGAATGATTTTTCAGATCATCGAATATTGCTTCTGTCAGCGAGAGGAAAATTTTGAAGAAAGTGGTTTGTTTGGACTAAAGTGGAGTTGGAAGTGAACCATTAGGCAGCAGGTAAACCTTTTCAGCTGTCGTAAAAACAGCCTCATGGTTGTTTAATAGTAAGGGACTTGTTAATTGCACATTATTACCCTGTTATGAATTTCTAAACTTATATCTTGTTATAAATTTTCCAGAAATCGTAAGTTTCTAATTTCTGCGACTTAATGCCTTTTCTCATGATTTTGGTATGCTTTCTCTTGACTGCGGCTATTTCACTCTTGCAGTTATTTCTAGCTTACGAAATGTGTTTACGCTTAGACAGATAGGTATCGATAACAATCAGCTTAGATTATTTCTACATAATTCGGAAGTGTCACGTTTGTATAGCTTCCCGAGAGAAACTGATTTTGAAACCTTTGTTTCTATCGCTTAAAAACGAGGCATTATGTCATATCCTCTATCTTTCGACTATATGTTTTGTTTAGCACGTTTGACCGGTTGCCCTCGCTTCAAATCCCGTCATCCATGATACCATCTGTTCTACAATTCTGTTTGTAACTCGGTCATCCTAACATGCGGTATACGATTGACGTTCCTCTCTCTCAAGTATTAGGAAGAAAAGTTGTTCATCAGGGTACACAAATGAAACTGAAATAGGATTGTTGATCAAGGTATGGCAGCGATTGGGACAAAATATCGGGCAATAAAGGTCAATATATTAAACGGACAGTTTCAGGAGTGGTAACAAGTTTTGTGACAGTTTACGACAATTTACGACCGTTTACGACAATTTACTTAAACATGCGACAGTTGAGGACTGTTTTTCAGTTGAACACAGTTAAAAGCAGATTCTGACTCGGGGCAGGTAGAGATTATCTGACGTCAACTGACGAACATTGGATCAAAGGGGATTGCAAATTGCATGAAATCAGGGATATCTATCTATCTATCTATCTATCTATATATATATATATATATATATATATATATATATATATATATATATATATATATATTAGCATGAGTGCCCGGCGTTGCCCGGGTGTTTGGAGATGTATGCTGTGCAAAAAAAAAAAAAAAAAAGTGGTCAATTTTTTTTTAAGCTTTGACTCCTATTATGCCCCCTTAACATTTATTGTTTTGGGCTCAAATTAATTTATTAAGTTAGATCCATGTCCAAGGAACCTATATCTAAAATTTTAAGTGTTTAGACCCCAAATTGTCGGAGGAGTTTAGTACAGTTCTCAAAGGTCAAATCGTTTAACTTTGACCCCTTAACAGCCAAATTTCTGGCCGAAAATGGATCACATAAATTTCCCAAATCTCAGTACCCTGTATATCAAATTTCGAGTCTGTAGACTAAAAATGAACAGAGTTATTGCGTAGGAAAATGTACTCAGACATACAGACAGACACACAGACACGTTCACTTTTATAATATGTAGATATATATCCTTGATTTCATGCAATTTGCAGACCTCTTTAATCCATTTGGCCTGAATAAAAAAAAAATTGGCCTAACTTTAGGAACACCCCTCGTATATCCGATCTGGTTGCGGTAATTTGCGACATTTGTTAGCGTCTCATCCAAAACGACCACCAGTTCTTCGTGGCTTATCCTAAGCTGTATGTCAATTCAAACGTCGGCTTTTGTCGACTTTTACAGGTCGTATATATCTTCTCCAACAAAGTAGGAATGAACATTAGTCTGGGCAAATATTACAAGTGCGTCCCTAAAGCTGTGAATAAGATCCAAGCGGAAACCATACATCTCAATGAAGATACTGGCATCAGAGATCTAGAAGAGCAATAACAATACAAATACCTTAGCGGAGAAGAAACGATTAAATTCAAATAGAATGCATTCAATATTCAGTAACAGAAAGAACAGTCGGAAATAAGTTATACACCATCCACTATGACTATACAATTCCTACAGATATGAACCTAGAAAACGGAGCCATAAAACCTTACATAGTAATCTCGGTAAAAAATAGAGGAACAAAATTAACGAGCGACCTCGTAAGCGAAAGATTATCAGATCTAGCACGGAAAAGAGCATCACTTTTGTTAACTCTCTCTCTCTCTCTCTGTCAAATCAGATGGCAATGCGAGCGACATTCCCCCTATGATTTATGAACGTGTCGACGACGAGAAAGTTGCTATGGTAACCAACAGCCAATCAGAATAAATCGTCTCTCACATTCCTTACTTATTCTGAAGACTTTTGAATACCAGTAATTTTATTATAACTTTTGTTTTAATGAATAAAAATTGAAAATGTTTGTTTCAAAATATAGCTGAGAAGGTAACCTATGAACTGTAAAACTTGTCTGAAATTTGGTCGCAAAATAAGTGATCGGTAAAGTTTTAAAGCAGTTCTAAATAAGTAAAACTAATACTTAATCATATATTCAAACACGGTATTATTTGAATAATAATGGAGGCTTCGTAGTCTGACTTTAATTAGAATCGTTGGACCATGAACAGTAGAGAATAATAATTGCTGCGTGAGCTTAAAGCTTTTAAGAAGATAAGTGATCTCAGCAATGGCACATGCAGTTTCTGACACACAGAACTAGAAAATGTGAGCTACCTAACATCCAGTTGCTGGAATGTGATACAATGGAGTGTGTTTACTCCATTAGACCATACTAAAACGTTGAATGCCGAGTGAAACAGAAAGTACTTAGAATATATACCATAAAGAACAGTTGGAAATAAGCCATACACCATCTACATACCTAGAAAACGAGCGTTAAAACCTCAGATAGTTGATACGGTAAGAGGAAGAAATAGACAACCCTAGTAAAAGTCGGTGTTTCGAATTATGCTAGCTTAAACAAAGCTGAGATGGAGAAAACACCGAAATACTATGTTCT
Organism: Euprymna scolopes; assembly: GCF_053919585.1. Taxonomy (NCBI): domain Eukaryota; kingdom Metazoa; phylum Mollusca; class Cephalopoda; order Sepiida; family Sepiolidae; genus Euprymna; species Euprymna scolopes. Next base: position 7,120,321 of record NC_136513.1, read on the forward strand.
TATGTATAACATATGAAGAAACTGGAATCTTAGGAAGATCATCATTCGAGTAATTATCGGGGCAAACGGAATCATAGAAATGGAATTACAAAAACTAGTGAATATACCTGGTGAACTAAGGGCACAGGAGATACAAATAACTGCACTTAAAGGGACATTTAGAAGCGTAAAATAATATCTCAGCTGGAGTGTCTGAAATAGCGTCCAGTAGGATGTCACGTCCACAGCAAAATAAGATGATAAGAAAATTTAAAACAAAAATGAAATGTTTATTTTCAGAGAAAGTAGTCAGTGCAAGCTGTTCTTTCGGCCTTTGGTCGTTTGGTCGCACAATGGCACATAAAAGGCAGTTGAAGATCTAGATTTTTAAAAAATGCGTGATCTGAAGAGTCGTGATAGCATTCACGTGAACATCCCGTTGATGAGCCCAATGCTAGCATAAAAGTTATATATTTATAGTAGTACATAAAGACTATGACATTATCCCCACACACGCGTGTGTATCTCAATAATGACTCAAAAATTTAAAAAATGTTTCATACTCCGAGTAAAAACGACCGACTGAAATAAAGAATCGATGTTCTAGAGGTGTAAGTCATGTTTAGTTTCAGAACAGTTTCCGATAGTTCGTTTTTCTACACAAGTCCTGGAGGTGACTGGTTCGCAGTTGACAGTTCTCAAGTTGGAATCCACAGAGCAAAAGATTCTTCCCGTGTTGACACGAAGAAAACATATACGGCATTGCTACAGAAAGGTTTAATACTTATGGAGCAATTCTGGTTTCTGATTGGTTGGTAGCAGAACGTGAATTAATTCGATTCGTCAGTTCCTAGCAGCATCGTTTATAAATAGAATCTCCCGACTGTGCGGTATCATGCACCATCATAGTCTCCTAGCAGCTTCGGCTGCAGGGAGACAGGGTAGAGTACTCGTCAAGGATTCGTTCTTGAGACTCAGCCCGACAGGTTAGAGGCCGGGAACTGGCCCAGCACCTGTCGGACAGATACACCGCTTGGGTACTATCTAGGAGGTCCACCCTCCCAAGCCTTGCCACTGGCTTTCCGGTGGGGCAAGTTTATTGCTTGTCGCCTCCATACATGGTTGCTTGCATCCGTGTTTAAATCGTCCTTCCGGTTCCAGTTTAAGAGTCCGGCTTAGGATCGCCCGTTTCGCGCAAACACTTGATACATGCAGACGATATAAGCGATATTTATTAACAATAAATAACGACAAGACAATTGTTTAAAAGAAATAAATTTACAAAAAAAAGGATCAATTTACGTGATTAAAAAAATTCTTTGCCGAATATGTATTTGTGCGTGATTAAAACATTTATTCTCCAAAAAACGCATCGAAACACAGAAATTAGGAACCCGTGAATTCTGGAATATCTACGACAGTATAGTAAATAATAGGCAATCAACAATCCCCCTACTATCTAACAATCATGAAGTTATTTGCCCAGCAACCGAGAAGGCTAACATACTTGCCAGTTGGTTTGCCTCGAACTCCACACTGGACCCTGCTAACCACCTCCTACCTGACTTTCGTTTGCGGACAGACGCCACACTAAACGATCTGAAAATCACCCCTTCTCAGGTGCAGGCTATCATAAAAATCTTGATACTTCAAAAGCATTTGGACCTTATCTCATCCCGGCTGTGCTACTAAAAGAGTACTCCGCCGAAGTAGCTCCAGTTCTCTCCAAACTTTACAACAAATGCCTTAATGAATCTTGCTTTCCTGCCTGCTGGAAAACAGTTTCTGTGGTACCAGTTTTCAAGAATTCTGACACATTAAATTATTGGCCCATTAGCCTCCTCCCACTTTTCGCCAAAATAAACTTCTTACAATATGGATTTAGGCAAACCCGTTCCACAGCAGACATCCTAAATGTAATCTCTGAACGTATATACCATTCACTTGACAAAGCAGGGGAGGATAGAGCGGCAGCTTTAGATATATCTAAGGCTTTTGACAGGGTATGGCATGAAGGTCTTCTCAAGAAAATCAGATCATACGGTATCACTGGATGAATATTTAACATAATCAAATCATTTTTAGATAAGAGAAAAATTCAGGTTGTACTCGACGGTCGTAGATCTAAACAATATTATACAAGTTAGAAAAGCATTTCATCCAAGGCATGAAAATTGTTAAATAAAATGTTTTTACTATATAGGCTTTAAAAAATAAAGGTACAAGATTCAATTTGAAATTTATTTATCTTCAAAGTGTACTTTTATACATTTTACAAAGTAAGGTATAAAAATTTAATTTAAATTGAATCAAAAAATTACCTTGGATTTATTTTATGTAATGTACATTCTGTTACACTTTTTAAAAAATCATTGAAAATTTTATATCTATATCATTAATTGCTAGATGAAAGATAATGTTTTTTAAATTGCAACAAAATGTACATTACATAAAATAAATCCAATCTGTTTAAATGTGTGTATGTATGTATGTATGTATGTATGTATGTATGTATGTATGTATGTATGTATTTCTGGCTAAAACTTTCGACAGAGGCGACGGACTTTTACGAGATTGGTATCATTTTGAAGCTCGACCCTTCGGACGATAAATATCGAGAAATTGGCTAAATGCCTTAATTCCTTCAGCATCAACTGAGCACTTTTCTATAAGGAGGGGTTGCTTTTTTTGCCGATATTTTCGAAAGTCGCCCTCTCTTTTGGATTGACTAGCCTTCCGGTTTTGCGATGGACGCGACGGCAAAGACCTCACGTTTATTTTCACGTTCTTTTCCTCCTTCGCGGTACGGGTTCGAGCCTGTCTGGCTACTACCACTTTTTCTTTTTGCTCAACACACACATCCAAGGACCTGGGCAACGCCGAATATCCAGGCTAGTCAATTATAAAGACAAAGACATATAACCACTGGCAGGAATAGTATTTGAGAGAGAAGGGTGATGTTTATCGGGTTAAAAAAAAGGCTCTTTTTTTTTTAGTTTAACTGATTTTGAGAACGCACGTTTCTTTATTCAAACAATGTAAGTCGAATTAAATGAGTTATCTTAAAATGCACTATATATAAGAAGAAACTTATAATTCATTTTTTAACCCGTTTCTACAATCCCTTTTGTTTAGGTTTAAAATCTTTCTCTCTCTTTATATATATATATATATATATATATATATATATATAGTAACATCCGTGTATCTGTGTGTACAACTCTTCTGGTCAAAGAAATAGCCTACATACATCTATGTGGATAGCTATCACTAACGAAAAGGTCACGTGATTTGTATATATACTATTTTCCAAAAGGAATCTACACTAATGACTAATCTAATTTGCATATTACATTAAAGGAAATATATTTTAATAATTACCCCGACCTTATTATTTGTTTACTGCAACAGAATCGTTTTAATTCAATTTATTAGAAATATTATTTAAAGTAGATTTATTAGTTTATTTTTTATTTCTATTTAATTTCGTTTATTTTCGGTTATTAATTTCTAACACCATTTGCATTTACAACCGGAAGTATTATTTTTATTAGCCAACAGGAATAACTCTTATAGTTTAATTATTTGAAAAATTTTAATTAAAACCAAACCACTTACAAACCGGTTGCAAATCACAAATAGTTTGCAATTATTACTATCTTTAAACAGTTCTGTTTAAAACCGGAAGTAATTTTTTATTTAAACTCTGAGAGTTACAGTAAGCACGACCTTATTAATTGTTTGCTGTAATTGATTTGTTATAATTGTACTATTTACAAATATTTTGTAAAGCTAGTTTATTTCTTATTTTTAATTTTATTATTATCCGAAAACCGTTGCGTTTAAAATCGGAGGTATTTTTTTTTAATTATTTTCAACTAGCATTTCAGCCCGGCGTTACCCGGATGTGTCTGTTGAGCAAAAAAAAAAAAAGGAAAAAAAAAGTGGTACTAGGAAGGCAGGCTCGAACCCGTACCGCGAAGGACGAAAAGAACGAGGAAAAACCTGACGTCTTGCTGTTATGACTACCGCCAAACCGGAAGTGGCTTATATTTAAATTAAGACTAGACAATCTAAAGGAGAGGATGACTTTCAAAAATATCGGCGAAAAAACGAACTCCCCTGTAGAAAAGTGCCCAGTTGAAGGTGAAGATATTAATGATGTTAGCCAATTTTTCGATATTTGTCGTTTGAAAAGTCGAACTTCAAAACGATACTGATCTTGGTAAAATCTGTCGCCTCTGTCGAAAATTTTAGGCAGACATGCAAACATACATACATACATTTATATATTGGTAACTAAAAATGTTCTACCCAAATCAATTAAAAAGCTTGCCCTATCTCTGAATAGCCTTTATGTCAAATTTCAAATGTTTAGACCAGGAATTGTCTGAGTAATTTGGTAGGGACGGCAGTGGTCAATTGTTTTAATTTGTACGCCTATTATGACCCCTTAACATTTATTGTTTTAAGCTCAAATCAAGTTATTAAGTTAGATCCATGTCCAAGGAACCTATATCTAAAATGTCAAGTGTTTAGACACAAAATTGTCGGAGGAGTTTTGTAAAGTTCTCAAAGGTCAAATCGTTGAACGTTGACCCCTTATCAGCCAACTTTCTGGCCGAAAACCGATCACAAAGATTTTTCCAAATTTCAGTACCCTGTGTATCAAATTTCGAGTATGTAGACTGAAAATTGACAGAGTTATTGCGTAGGAAAATGTACACACACAGACACACAGACACACAGACAGATACACAGACACGTTCACTTTTATAGATATATAGATAGATTATTTTAATTCTTAAGAAGCGTTTTTTTGGGGGGGGTCCGTTTCTTTCTGTTTCAAAATGATGTATTTAGTAATTTTCTTTTATTAAAGAAATTTAGGGGTTTTTTTTCTTGAGAAAAAAGGTCTGCTCCAAAATAAATAATTTTTTTTATATTTTAAACGCCGTTTCCCGGGGGTGGTATGGGGATAGAAAAGTAATTTTAAATATTGTCCTCATTTACTTGCATCCACACGAGATCAGAGTTGGTCAAACACAAGATCAGTTTTTAATGTGAGAAACACCCAGCTTTCCAAAAAAGAATACTTTGGATTGGGACAAAAAATTAAAATGCCAAAGTCTAAAAGGATTTGTCATTTACTGAACAGCAGAAGTGTAGTATACGAACAGATGCTACACTTTTAAAGATATGATCTGTTTACAATTATATTTTACATGGTTATAAAAAACAGGCACATTATCTTCTCCACTTTTTTTTCTAATAATTATAATATAGTATCCGTACCGTACTGATGATAGCATACTCTCAGGAATTATCAAAAAGAATCTTGGAGAGGAGAATTGTGCTTGTTTAGTTGCCACACAACAAACCTTCCATGCATTATCTGCTCCTTTTTATTAGCGACAGCTATCAACATGGATGTTCGTAGGCTATTTATTTGACCAGAAGAGCTGTACACACATACACACACACACACACACACACACACACACATACGAATGCTACTACTTTATATATATATATATAGATTTGATTTTTTTTTCAATTAATTTATTTTCAATTAATTTATTTTCAATTAATTTAATTTATTTTCAATTATTACAATCTTTAAACAGTCGCATTTATTTATTTTATTTTATTTGTTTTATATTAAATTCGATTTATTTTCAATTAATTAAATTTCTTTTCAATTATTACAATGTTTTAACAGTTGTATTTGAAGCCGGATTTAATTTTTTTATAAAAATTATGAAAGTTACAATTTCCTCGATCTTAGTAATTGTTTGCTGTAATAGAATTGTTTTAATGGTAGTGTTTGGAAATATTACTTGAAGTTTATTTATTAAATTTATTTTATATTTACTTTATTTTCAGTTATTAATATCTTTACACTATTGCGTTTATAAACGGAAGTAATTAGAGCTACAATTAGGTCGTTCTTATTAATTGTTTGCTACAATAGAATTGTTTTAATTTTACTATTTAAAAATATTATTTAAAGTTGATTTAATTTATTTGACATCTCTTTTATATTTAATTTAATTTATTTTCAGTTATTAATATCTTTCAACAGTTGCATTTAAAACCGGAATGATGCCACCTAAACGAAGTAAAAACGAAACCAAGGAAGAAAGAGTGGAACAATTAGAAGCTAATAGAGTTGCCGCAATTCGCTCCAATGGAAACACTTCGCATAGAGAAAGACGTCTGGAGTTCAATAGAATATGTCCAAGAGAAAGGAGAGCAACATAAATATATTTGGAAAGAACAACCCGACGTGACACAGAACTAGACATGCTGCAAGGCGGCGAAATTCATCACAAGAAGAAATACAAGAAAGGCAAAGAGATGTTGGGGAAAGGGAAGCAATATGACGATCAAATGAATCACATGCGGAAACAAGTAGACGTGCACAAGGTCAGTTGAAAGATGCTCAAAGACGACAGAATGAATCAAAATCCCAACGAATTTTTCGTCTAAACCAAGGGCAGGAGCGAGAGGCCGCAAGGAAAGAGAGAGTATTACTTTGCCTCAGTAAATAACAGAAAAAGAGGCAGCTAGACAACAAATGACTGTTTTGAGACAACAAGAAATAGAAAATTGAAATGGAAAATGATTGCTCTACAACAAAATGACTTTTCGCTACAGTTGACATAGGATAAAATGAACAAAGTATGTCAGTATTGCTCAGCAGTGAATTTTAAGGAAAAAAACACCCTGGTTGTTGTTGTTGTTGTTGTTGTTGTTCTTCTTCTTCTTCTTCTTCTTCTTCTTCTTCTTTTTTTTACACAGTGATCACCACTTACCAAGGCCCGGAAGCCACTCAGGGATAAGGGTTATTGCAAGTACATTACGTTAGTGTGGAGATTTGATGAAGTGTTTAATTAGGGGGGCGGTTCATTAGGAATTTGTTAACATTGGACTTGAAGACATCCAAGTTGTAGTCTAGAGGGAAGCAGGCAGACGGAACAGAGTTCCACAGGCGTGCAGTTCCAAGAAAGAAGCCCTGTCCATGGAATCCGCGTCCTGATCTAGGAACAGACACAGAGTGGGGGAAATTTTTCACAGTGGATTCAGCTAGACGGGTGTTTTTCGTGAAAGATTGGCGAGGGGGGACCAGGGATTGGAGTTCAGACGATCACCTGCCATGAAAATAACGATAAAACAAGGATAGGCTCGACACGTCTCTTCTGTGGGAGAGAGGTTGCAGGGTAGAGAAAAGGGCATCCCCCACTAAACCACGAAGTCTATTTTGTACTCTGTCAAGGCATGATAGGCTGTTTTTGGCAGCTCCTGCCCAGATATGGCAACAGTATTCCATCCTTGGACGTACTTGGCTTTTATATAGATAGAGAATTGCATCATTAGTGAGATATCTTCTGGAGCGGTAGAAGGATCCCACCATCTTTCCAGCGACTTTGGCAACAGACTTGATGTACGTGTTCCATTTCAGATCAGGAGTAAAGGTCAAACCCAGAAGCTTGTCAAAACATGGGGCCTCACCCAGACGAGAGCCATCCATCACAATTGATGCCAGCTGGGGATCAGAGCGTTGATGATGTAAGGATAGGAGTAGAAAGGTTGTGCTTGATAGCATTCCACCACTGCCTCAGTTGCTGCAACGGTTGAATCTCTATAGAGTTTCTGCAAAATCTACACAATTATGACGATTGTTTTGCAATGGCATCATTGGGCAGAATCCTTCTTTTAGAATTCGAGACCAGGTTTACCACAAAATTAGAACTCTTTTTCTACCTTTAGAAAAGTTTATTCAAATCTACTTCTTGGATAAGCTGGAAGAGGAACTACATAGACGGGGATGTAATAGTATATTCAATCAAGACATTCTCCGAGTTTTTACATGAGAACAAAAGGCTAATTTGTCAACTGAAAACAGCAAACGAGAGGATTGAAGAAGACAGCTTGGAAGAACACAAAGTTGTCATAAAGGAAGACTGAAGGCAACAATAACAGCATTCGCGGCGATGCAATGCTCCAACAATAACGTATGAGATTGGAATATTACTGAAGAACGAACCGAGAGCAAACTGAGATATTTTTTTTTAAATAATACACTGAAAAGGATCTCCAAACTACATCCTCTCTATGATACTTTAATGTATCCGTTAATGTACCCCTATAGTTCTCCATCTTAAGACATCTACATAAAGGCCCCCAATGGGCGAAAAGTTACCCAACAGCAGTTTTTTTTTTTATGATGATGTATGGAAGTCATCATGCATTGGAAGAATCTACACGATTAGTCCAAGAGCTGGGGAGTGTTATTTCTTATGCCTGTTGCTTAATGAGGTTGTTGGTCCAACTTAGTTTCAAGATTTGCGAGCATACAATTATCAAATTTTTGAAACATACAAATCATGTCCTGCGCGAAGTATATATATATATATATATATATATATATATATATATATATATATATATATATATATATATATATATATACAAATCATGAAAACCGCATCGGAAGTCATAGATTTGAGATTTGCCTCGCGTGCAAGAGACTCGGTTTCAGTCGCCGAGTTCGGATATGTTCTACTTATCAACCCAAACAAGGGCGAAAGTCTAAGATTTCTGGTCTGCAGCTTTTATGGTATGTGTGAGCTGCGGCGTTGTTTGGTTATGAAAATATATAGGTGCACACACACACACACACACACACATATATATATATATATATATATATATATATATATATATCTTAACAAGACCAATCTTCAAGCTATAAAACAGTTTTAAAACCCCTGACCCGGCTATACTATTTACGCGTACACTCCGCCCTTTTAGATATTTAGATAGCAGGCCGTGGCTAAAAACGCCCTTTGCTTGACAAATTGTTTTTCATTTCTGATAAGATTTGACGAATTAGTTATTTGTCACTTGGTCTGTATTCTCTCCTCTCCGCCCTATCCGATTTCTTTTATCGCGTCTCCACGCCCCGAGACCCCTTTGTCCTCTGTCCCTGGGTCCTTTTCAAAGAATATTCCGGTCGGTAACTGGTGGCGTTCCATCTCATCATCCTCAACTTAAATAGAGACCGTTTTCTCTATTTGATAGCGTTTCCTCTCCCTGCGTAAAAATTAAAGGGGAAATAACTAGGAAGTTGAAAAGACTTGAAAGGACAGCGAGGCAGAAAAATAAAGAAATATCGACAAAGAAGACCATTCGTACCAGACACTCGTCTAGCTACAACAACTGCTAACAATTTTCCTTATTATCTCCCTATGTCTAACATGAAGCGTAAATTCCATGAGTTTATTTTTTTCCTAGAACTGTACGTCTGTGAAACACAATACCGCGGGGCTCCTTCGCAGCTGACTATAACAAGGCTGTTTTCAAGACAAATGAAAACAAGTTCCTTAAATAAACAAATCCCCAATCCGTCCATTACCGATCACAACGGCGTTGTCTCACCGGCCACTTAACACTCAGTAACCCTCATCTTCGAACGGTCTTCGGGCCATAATATGGGGTTAGGCTTATCATTCATAATACACAAAAAAAGGAAAAAAATGAAAAAGGAAGGCAATTGTTAACATCGATGAAAAGAAAGTTTAAGTAATAAAAAGAGAGTGCGAATAAAAGATAAGAAAAAAAAGGAGAAAGTTTAAAAAAAGAAAGGAAAGGATAATGATGACGTTTCACAACAGATTACAGAAAACCTTCTACCGGAGAAAACGAATAGAATTGAAACAAAGTTAAACAAAAGAAAGAAACCAGAAAGGCACTGACCTAGTTGAGCAGTTCCAATTTTTTGTCCTCGAATAATTTAGGTCACATGATATTTATTTTGTCGGCAATGTAATCTCAAAAACGTAACTATTTTCTGAATTTACCAGTCGCTATTTTATTAAAACATTAAAGAAACAAAAAACAACAATTCAATCCAAATTGTATTGGATAAAACAAAGAATTAGTAAATTGAATTATTAAATCAGAATTGATATGTGAAATAAAACGAAAAAAATTTTAAAGAAGAGAAAACAATTTAATTCAATTTTTCAAAAATACATAAATTTATTAAAAATTTAGAAAAAGATGGAGATTTTTCAACGGACAATTTACAACATCTTTAATGAACTATAACTTTACCTAATTGTTTTGTATATTAAATTCAACAATACGGTCGGACAGAAAGCTAAGTCAAGTGAAGTTACATTTAATTGATGATTTTGTTAATATTATTTGTTTAAAAAACACTATTTTATTTTGTTTTGTTAGTCCAATATAATTTGGATTTAATTATTTTATGATCCTTTACAATTATAATGATAAAATAGTACCTGGTAATTTCAGACGAAGTTACATTTTTTAATGATACCGTCTACTAAAATAGCACGTGATTTAAACGTTCCGAGGCACATAAGTACCTTAGAAGAACGCCTAGTTCAAAGTAAACGGTGTCCAGTCAGATTCAGTTCCTGATATCAAAGTCTTCCTGTTATGGGTCGCATACTTTTGTGGTTTGTCAAGTTGTTTACTAATTTTTATTTAATAATTTGTTTGGTGAAATTGCAGAATAATTAACACACGCTCCCCTCCCCATGTTAAGAGTAGCTTTCTAAATAATATGTGGCAATTTATTGACAATGTTGAAATAAATATAAATAACGCTATTATTTTGAAAGCTATTCTGAATATCAAGAGGGCTGGACTTTGTTAACTATTCTATAATTTCACATAACAATTTAATAAATAGATTGATAAATTTGAGAAACTGAAACTCTCGACGGCAGTTATATTTCGGATAAGATTTAATATCAGGAACTGAATCCGACCGAACTTTGGGGTGGGCGTTCTTTCTGGTTTACTACAAATGGAAATAAGTTGCGAATAAAGAATAAAAAAAGGAAAAAGGGGGAAAAATGAATGGAAGGTGTAAATTGGAAGAAACGAAGAAAAAATTCTCAGGAAAAGAACAAATAGTATTACAAAAAAAAAAAAAATACGAGAGAAAAAGAAAGAAAAAAAGGAACGAGGGAAAATAGGGAGGAGGACTGGAGAAGAAAACGAAAGAAAAAACGGCTAAAATTACGAAAATTAGATTACGGAAAAAATGCAAGAATTAAAGAAAGACAACATAAGAAGAAGAAGAAGAAGAAGAAGAAGAAGAAGAAGAAGAAGAAGAAGAAGAAGACAAACAAAAGACTATTAAAAGTGAGTACGGATATAAATACAAAGAGAAAAGAAGGCAAAGAAAAAGAAAGAAACAGTGCGAGGGTCAGAAAAAGAAAAGGACACTACTAGAGAAAAAAAATGAAAAATTGTGAAAGGTCAGGAAGAAAGAAATAAAAGAAGGGAGGGCGGAGAAAGAAAGAATAGCTGAGCAAGAAAGAAAAAATTAGAGTAAAGATAGGTGAAAAAAAGGAGTAACTGGGCGAGGAAGAAAGAAAAAAAAACGAGAAGAACTGGGAAGAAAAAGAAATAACCCGGAAGGATTAAGGAAAAATACAAATCAAAATGGCAAGAACTGAGGAAAGAAAGAAAAAGAGAAGAAGGGAGAAAGAAAAATATATGATAGGCCGGAGGAAAGAAAAAAAAAAGGAAAACGGACGGAATCAAAAAAAGAAAAGATTTAGTGCACATAAAAGAAAGTAAAAATAGAGATGGTGGAAATAAATGAAAAAAAAAAACGTTATTCGACTTTCCTACGCACCTCAGGAAGATGTGATACAAGGCCAATGACAATAAAGAAGGGGTACTTATCATTTGAAAATTCTCCGACCAGACCCGTCGGCATTTCTGAATCGGGAAAACTCAATTAGCAATAAACTAACTCCTCCCCGAAGATGAGTAGACCTCCTAGGATTACACAGGACGAATACCTCAACACCACAGATAAAAGGCCACCGGAATGAGCCAATTTCTGCCTGACTGATTTGTTTGTTGTTGTTGTTGTTGTTGTTTTTTTAACACTTATTCACTTACTAGCAGGGATACCCGACGTTGCCCGTGATTTAATTATAATCAATGTTTCAAATTCCCATATTTTATTGTCATCGACATCGGTGAAATCGCCCATTTTTCAATCAAATCGATTGATTATCTTGTCTAGTCAGTAACCCGTCGCGCTACCCGAAGTGAATTAGTCCGCAATACATTGTAGACTACATTGCACTGTAGAGAATCTATTGTTGATTTTATAAAAGTTTACAATGTAGAAGTGAAGCTTCAGAGCTCCGATTGTACTCTAAAATGAAACATTAATTTCGCACGTGCCCCTGTCATATCAAAGAACCTACTGTTGATTTTATATGCCTGGCCTTACTGCTTGTGCGATGATAATGGCTTGGATTTAAGATTAAAATGAAAAAGTCAAGTAACATGATGCAATTTTGCTTTAAACAGAAACACTCATTTCGAACGCGCTCCTGTCATATTAAAGAAATTACTGTTGATTTTATATGTCCGGCATTTCGGCTTGTGTGGTAACAAAACTTCTCAAGTGCACTTTTTATGTTAAGCTGTGTAAGATGCTAACTTTGGTCAAAATATCATGTTTCTTCTTTCATCCGATTATTTCGATTATCGATTATTTATACTTATTGAAGATATTCCGATACAGAATCTATCTAGGAACACTGTCAGGTACATGAAGTACCTTCGTGTGAAATTTTATAAAAATCGGCCCAGCCGTTTTCGAATCAGTAGGGAACTAACTCCAGCACAAAGACACTCAGAGACAAAGTTCCTTTTATATAACAGTAGAGATTTGAAACTTACTAACTTAGTTAATACTTCAAAAAATTGTTTTCGACAATAGTTGTTTAATAAAAATTATTTAAGTCGTTATAAAAATAACTTATTTTATTGAAAATTTTCATGTAAAGAAATTAACTATTTCTATGCAAAAAGAAATAGAGACTTTTATTTTCTATGGTTTTACTATTACTTTGCCTGTGTGTGCATTCAATTTGTCCGCAAGTTAGGAATAAAGCGGTGTGCCATAAGGAAATACGTCCATCTCAGACGCGATTGCATCAATGAAGTTGTTGATGTAGATTAGGAATGGTGAAGGTCTAAATATCTAACTTTGCGTTAATGTGATGTTGCATGGCGATCGAGAACGATGAGGATCTTTGTTTTAGCTAAAAAAGGATCTATATTATCCACCATTTATTTCGATTCATGTTAATAAATATTAAACAATAACGTTATAAAAATTAAAAAAAAAATTAATAAATATAAAAAAATGTTATATATACGGATGCACACTTTTAGATTACACAATTTCGTTATATATTTACACGTGGTTAAAATTTAAATTGATTACGAACGTAAATCCGTTTTTGTTTTTTTTTTTATTTTTTTGTATTTTGTTTAATGTTTCTTAACATTATTTAGAAATAAATTAATGTATTGATTGTTGCTGTTAAGTGAAAAAAAACGAAAATGAAACTAATTATTGATGTTTATTTAGATGATGCCACGACGGTGTAACTTACAACCTGTCCCTTTTCGCCATGCAAGGCTAGCTTTACCATCCAAACTGCACACCTGCCGAAAAATCTAGTTACCTCTGAAAAGGGGCAGTCTAAAATAGGGCAAAAAATAAAAAGTTCTTCAGTCGAGAAGAGTTATGCTCCGAGACAAAGTTTCAGTAATTATAATCCGTTTAGTTTTTATGGTCATTATTTTCCTAAAAACGTGCTTCAATGAATTATGTTCAAATAGAAGACAAGCAAGAATGCTTAAGTTTAAATGTATTGGCTTGAAAAGACATACTTTTTAGTTAAACATTAGGAAAATAGTGTTTGATTTTGTTTCACAAACGTAACAGTATTGTGCGTATTATTTACCAAAGAATGACAAATGTAACGTTTAACACGTGAAGTTCTAAGAAAGAAGCTTTGTTCATGGAATCTACGTTTAGGTTTAGGCACGGATAAAGAGTGGGGGGGAATTATTGATAGTGTTTTCAGCTAGACGAGTGTGTCTTGTGAAAGTTAGGCGAGGGGGGGCATAGACTGAAGCTCAATCGAACACTTTCCATGAAGAGACAAACTCGCAACATCTCTTCTGTGAGATAGAGGTTGCAGGGAAGAGAAAAGGACATCTCCTACGAGGCTACGAAGTCTATTTTGAACTCTATCAAGGCAGGACAAGTCCTTTCTAGCAGCTCCTGCACAGATGTGGCAACAGTATTCCATCTTTGGATGTACCTGGCTCTTATATAGATAGAGAATTGCATCAGCAGTGAGATATCTACCGGATCGATAGAAAGATCCCACCATTTTTCCAGCGGCCTTGGCAACAGATTTGATGTACGTGTTCCATTTAAGATCAGGAGTAATGGTCAAGCCCAGAAGCTTGTCAAAACTTGAGGCCTCCTGAAGACGAGAGCCATTCATTTCAATTGATGCCAGATGTGGATCAGAATGTTGATGATGTAAAGAGAGAAGCTTGGTTTTAGATGCATTAAAAGTAACCAGCCCTCCTTTCCCCATTGTACTACGTGCTCAAGATCAGAGGAGAGAGAATCGGAGAGAACTTGGTCGTTTACTGTCTTGTACACACGTTGTGGCTTCAGTCGCAAAGTGAACAAAAGAACAGGAAATAACTCCGACTCTCTTTTTGGTTTTTACAACGACATTTAGTTTTCGTCATTATAACTGTGACATCGCCCACATCATGAAAAATGTTCTCACTTCTCTCCCGAGATTTCGAACGGTATCTCGTCCCTCTCGAGACCTTTGTCTTTTTTCTTTCTTTTTCTAGTCCCCTCACCCACACACCGGTGACGTTACTTCTCATACATTTACATGCGCGCATCCATGCTATGTTACAGATATCTTAATTATATATATATAAAAAAAAAACAATTATAGAGAAGTTTAGAAAAATAACGAAATACAAATTTTATTGGACACATTTTAGGTTTAATGTAATAACATAATGTCTTGTAATTTCTGTTATTTGCAAGGATTAAACAAAATTTGAACAAAGAAATCATCCTTGTACCTATTTTAAAAAAAGAGGATGTCATATTCTTAATTCTTATATCAATATATATAATTCAAGGTGTGATAGCTCTTCTGATTCTATACTTTATCTTTTCTGACCTCGGTTAGTGAGATGGAAATCCTCCTGGATTGAGGCAATTTTTATTTTAGTCCTAAACCAGGTTACCCTTTTTAGAGAGCAGGATTCCTCACATTAAAAATCGACTTTGTACCTAATTCTGCCTTGTGGAGGGACAACTAAATCGGATCCAAAATAATTAATAGCACTCATAACTAAATATTCGTCACCTTAAAATTATCATTTTATTTCTTAGGCGATTACGTATGCATGTCTTGAAAATTTTGTCAAAAAAGTTTTTTTTTTAAGCCGAAAACAAATATTTATCAAGTAGTGCAGCATTTTCAAATTAATAAGCATTAAACGAACCGTTCGCACATGTTTCCAACAAATATGTAGGGTAAACATGTGCGATTCTGCCAGTGAACGAGCAATAAATAATTAACAAAACAACGTCTTCTACATACGTGCTCGGTCGCTGGTCTTTCATTCGTTTTATCGTCGCTTTTCCATATGATAAACATGATAACTTTTAGTCGTTGATCTTCTGTTTAACGTAAGACGAATCTTCTCCTACCTGAAACACAATGGAAATTTGTTGGCTTTCAAAGGTTTTATATAAAAACTGGTTATTCATGGGAGAAAAGACCAATCTAATTCCGATTACTCCTTAGCTTGTTTTTTTTTTCTTTTTAATTTGTCTTAAAATGGTCGACATACAGGTAAAGTCGCGAGGCAATATATTAGTTTCTTTCTACATTTTCAGACGTACGTTGTCTCCATCGCTTTCCGAATCCCATTGGCTAGTAAATCTGTTCTGTCCACCGAATTCGAGACGAGATGTCAAATCTTTCTACTCCTGCATTTCTAGCGCGTTTTATTTAGGGAGTTAAACTTTGAACCCCCCACTTTAACTACGCATGTTGCAGGTCGATCTATTTCCATTTGTTACCAGATTATTCTAACATGTAATATGTAATCCGCGTCGAAATTCATACTAGTTAACATAATAATCTACTTAATGATGCATGATCCCAATATACAACAATAGTGTATCAGTTTCGTATATAAACTTAACGTAAAATAATCCTCATTTCCAAGCCATTCTAAATGTTTAAGGGCTGCTCAATAATTTGTATCATTAACCTAAGTGTGATTGATAAGTTCATAAAATTGCATATGATTACTTATATATTAGACCCTCTTAAAACCCCTGAAAATTTATCTCCCATAGCTTTTCCTTTATAACCCTAAAACACTAAAATGTACAGGAAATAGAACTAATTTCTCTTAAATTAAGATGTGAAGCTTAACTCACTAATTTCTAAAATATTTGACTTCTATCTTTTCTTCCCTCCAAGTTTTCCGCGTTGTTTAAATGTAATCATAGTCTCCGTTCAGTCATGAAAGAAAATGGATACATCCCTATAAAGACTCATGTGGTTGTGAAGACAGGGTTGTGCAATCCCTAACCACACTTTTCGCCATTGGTTGATCCCAGTGACTAGGAAAAATCAACAACGATTGGAAACAATGGCGAAATAAATGGAGAACATATACAAGAACTGGTATTTTACATTGGTCATCCATTTTAGCACTGACCAGGCTCAACAGCGCTTAACTTCAGCGATCTAACAAGAACCGATATGCCAACGTGTTGATGCCGTTCACACGAAATCGCCTAAAAAGTAGAATCTCATTTTTGTTATTTTGTTTTAGGACGGGGCTGATTTAGTTGAGAGTGTTATTCTACAATAATACCATAATAATAATACATATAAGTTCTTAAGAATATATATATATATATATATATATATATATATATATATATATGTGTGTGTGTGTGTGTGTGTGTGTATGTGTCTGTGTTTGTGTTTGTGTGTGGTTTGTGTGTGTTTATATATATATATATATATATATATATATAATTATTTATCATAATAATTATTAAATGCATACATACATACATACATGCATACATACATACATACATAAAAGAAACTTTGTATGTGTGAGAGTTCATTTCTTATGGACTGCGAAACGGCCGAGCCGATTTTTATGACATTTCACACAAATGTACTTTATGTACCTGGCAGTGTTCTTAGATAGGTTTTGTATTAGAATGTTTTCGATAAGTGTCAATTATTGATAGTGGAAAATTTCGATAATATTGAACAGGTGATTGACGAAAGTTACTAACCTATACAGCCTAATATTACAAGTGCATTTGAGGAGTTTTATTACCACATAACAAGAAATAGTTCGGCATATAAAATCAATAATATGTTCTTTGTATATGAAAGGGATGCCTTCGAAATGAATTTTTCTATTTAGAGCACAACTGAACATGATACTTGACTTTTGTATTTTAAATTGTAATTCAAGCCATTATATAGAAAATAATTCTATAACATCAATAGTAAGTTGTTTACACTGCAATGTAGACTACACTGTATTGTAGACTAAGACACTGCGAAAAAGTATGTAATGTTCCTCCTGTGCATTGCGAAGGGTCACCAATTAAAGAAGGCAATCAGTCGATTTGATTGAAATGTGGTCGATTTCATTGATTTAGATGACAATAAAAATATACGATTGTAAAACATTCGTGTATTATCATTCAATCACAGACGCCGTCATGTTTCTCAGCTAGTGTATATACACGGTGTATCAAATTATTAACGAGTTTACATTTTTTTAATATTTAAGAAACGAGCGAATAAAAATCCATGAAAATTTGAGAAAGTGCTTACGATACTATTCAACTACTCCAGTTCGAAAATAAAAGTATTTAAAGCAGTATTAGCGAAACTATGGCAAAAGATAGAAATATCTGTTGATTTCAGTGTGTCAAGTTATTAACGAGGTTGAGAAAAAACACAATATACCCATAACTTGTGTATTGAAATAATTTTCAAACATTTAATGAACTAGGAAAAATGCTTAGAACACAATAACTACATAGCAATTTCTACGTTGACATAATTAGTAGGGCATATGCGATCCTTTTTATGAATGACTTGTAAAAGACGTTGGTCCACAGAATTAGTCAAATTAGTGATTTCGTCAAATCGATACCTCGTGGAGGGCATCACACGACTGATCGTTGCTCTTAAATTGGCGTCCACTTGCATAAAGGCGTCGCTTCATAATACTCCAAAGGTTCCCAATTGGGTTAAAATCTGGTGAATTTGCAGACCATTCCATCTTCCGTAGCCCAGAGAACCCCAGTTGTTGCAAATACGCTTTGCTTTTGTTTGCTGCATGCGAGGGAGCATTATCCTGCATAAAAATAATGGTTCTTTTGAACTTCAACCTTTGCTTCTTCAGCCATGGTTCAAAGTACTCCTTCAGAAAAGCTATGTAAGCATTTGACGTCATTTTACGCCTTCTGGGACTCTCCATGGGCCAACTAATGTACCTCCGATAATACCAGCCCAAATCATTATCCCACCACCACCACCTTGTTATCGCCTTAAACGCTGATGACGATGTCGTCCATCTAGGACCCACCCTTGCTCCAGCCATATGGCCCATCAAGATTGACACGTACTGCATACGTGAACAAAACTTTGGAAAAATGTTGTTCTCTGCTCATTTCAATCGGTTTTGTATGTGATATTGCTTTAATGGAGGCATTTTCACGGTTTATCAAAATTTGCCACTTCTTTCAGAAGGCGACATCGAGTAATTTGTTAGACATTCTTTAATCCGGCTTGGTCAAAGACTTCTTGACTTGTTTACCCAGGGTTCTTAACAACTTCACGTTTAATTTGGAGTAGAGAACGACGCGAAACAACTCTAGATTTAGCTTTATCAGCTTTCTTACATACCTTTGTAGCGTCATTGACAAAGTTCTTCACAGTTTGATGGTGCCTACCTATCATTTTCGATATTTCAAGGGTAGTTTTAACTTTTGTTAGATGTTCTGTAATAGTACTATTTATGGAACTACTCAATCCAACTTTTCGACCCACATTATTGACGAAACAAACTGCCTTGTTAATAATTTGAGACACCTCAAATACCGTGGATTCAACAATTACGATGGCAAGTCATTTACATTGCGCGGAACAGTACAAAAATTTCATAGTACGCGCAGCTCGGCATTGCCAAAATTTCCGAAGATTTTGATACGGAACTACCGATAAGTTTCTGAAACTGGTAAAAAATGTTATCTCGTTAATAATTTGACACGCAGTATATATATATATATATATATATATATATATATATATATATATATATATATATATAAATGCTAATTAACATTTACGTTGTTTTATAAGAACATTAAATGTTAATCCACATTTGCATTGTTTTCTCTCTCTCTCTCTCTTTCTCTCTCTCTCTCTCTCTCTCTCTCTCTATATATATATATATATATATATATATATATGCTTATACATTATATATATATATATAATATATATATATATACATATATATATATATATATATATATATATATATATATATATATATATATATATTGTCATGTTTTGCAAGGGACCCTTTTTTATTGGGGACATATTTTACTTGTCACCGTACTTTTGACTTCTCGTTTGCTGTGACGTTATCTTAAACTTTCCCTTTTTTTATTCTTTCTCCTTTCTTTCACGCTAAATCTCTATTTAAGGAACTTTAGGTATTGTTTTGGTTAATTTTATAGAAAAATAACTCTGTTTATCGATTCTCGTCAACGAGACTTCATCCGCTTGTTGGCGGGCCTTTCGAATCCACGCTCTTTCAGTTTGCCTGCCAGCACACAAGGACGTGTTGATTTCTCGCTCCTCATGCCGCTAACATAACTGGGTAGGTTTCAATTTAAGTTTTGTTTGTATTGTTTAAACCGAATTTACTCTTCTTTGCTCATAGAATAATGTGCTTTCATGTAATAAGCAATTTATTTAGACTGACGTTATTCTTATTGCGGCAATATTTGAAGTATGCTAAATTCTTTTAGCATTTCGGTTCTCTGCAACTATATTTGTTGGCTAGGTCGAGTGCCCCCATTTGGGAAACTGGTTTTCCCCCCGCATTGAACCGACTTTGAGTCAATTCCTCCCTCATAGGGAGGCGAGCAACAAGTTATTTATTTCGTGAACTACCAGTTGAAAGGGATTTGGAAGCCTTTAAACTGTCAACCGTGAACGATTATGCCTGTGCTTTCTCGCGGTTTCACCTAATATTATTTCTTCACTTAAGGATTTAAATTTATTTGTTTGTTTCCTTGCCTTTCTTAATAATCTTCCCTCCCTTTTTTATCTTATAGTTTTCTCATTTGTTGCTAAGTTCACGTGTTCATTTATTTTTCATGCCTTTACTCATTGCAGTAACATTATTTTATCTAAGTATATTCTATCATGTCTAGAACAGTTTACCATTCCCTACATCTACGCCAGTATCGACACGGTCGTGCAAGATTTCTATCAATCTTTCTCTTCCTTGCCTAGTTACATGCAGCCCTTTCTCTCTCGCTCTCTTTCATGTCTTTCAGTTTCATGCAGCCCTTTCTCTCTCGCTCTCTTTCATGTCTTTCAGTTACATGCAGCCCTTTCTCTCTCGCTCTCTTTCATGTCTTTCAGTTTCATGCAGCCCTTTCTCTCTCGCTCTCTTTCATGTCTTTCAGTTACATGCAGCCCTTTCTCTCTCGCTCTCTTTCATGTCTTTCAGTTACATGCAGCCCTTTCTCTCTCGCTCTCTTTCATGTCTTTCAGTTACATGCAGCCCTTTCTCTCTCGCTCTCTTTCATGTCTTTCAGTTACATGCAGCCCTTTCTCTCTCGCTCTCTTTCATGTCTTTCAGTTACATGCAGCCCTTTCTCTCTCGCTCTCTTTCATGTCTTTCAGTTACATGCAGCCCTTTCTCTCTCGCTCTCTTTCATGTCTTTCAGTTACATGCAGCCCTTTCTCTCTCGCTCTCTTTCATGTCTTTCAGTTACATGCAGCCCTTTCTCTCTCGCTCTCTCTCATGTCTTTCAGTTACATGCAGCCCTTTCTCTCTCGCTCTCTTTCATGTCTTTCAGTTACATGCAGCCCTTTCTCTCTCGCTCTCTTTCATGTCTTTCAGTTACATGCAGCCCTTTCTCTCTCGCTCTCTTTCATGTCTTTCAGTTACATGCAGCCCTTTCTCTCTCGCTCTCTTTCATGTCTTTCAGTTACATGCAGCCCTTTCTCTCTCGCTCTCTTTCATGTCTTTCAGTTACATGCAGCCCTTTCTCTCTCGCTCTCTTTCATGTCTTTCAGTTACATGCAGCCCTTTCTCTCTCGCTCTCTTTCATGTCTTTCAGTTACATGCAGCCCTTTCTCTCTCGCTCTCTTTCATGTCTTTCAGTTACATGCAGCCCTTTCTCTCTCGCTCTCTTTCATGTCTTTCAGTTACATGCAGCCCTTTCTCTCTCGCTCTCTTTCATGTCTTTCAGTTACATGCAGCCCTTTCTCTCTCGCTCTCTTTCATGTCTTTCAGTTACATGCAGCCCTTTCTCTCTCGCTCTCTTTCATGTCTTTCAGTTACATGCAGCCCTTTCTCTCTCGCTCTCTTTCATGTCTTTCAGTTACATGCAGCCCTTTCTCTCTCGCTCTCTTTCATGTCTTTCAGTTACATGCAGCCCTTTCTCTCTCGCTCTCTTTCATGTCTTTCAGTTACATGCAGCCCTTTCTCTCTCGCTCTCTTTCATGTCTTTCAGTTACATGCAGCCCTTTCTCTCTCGCTCTCTTTCATGTCTTTCAGTTACATGCAGCCCTTTCTCTCTCGCTCTCTTTCATGTCTTTCAGTTACATGCAGCCCTTTCTCTCTCGCTCTCTTTCATGTCTTTCAGTTACATGCAGCCCTTTCTCTCTCGCTCTCTTTCATGTCTTTCAGTTACATGCAGCCCTTTCTCTCTCGCTCTCTTTCATGTCTTTCAGTTACATGCAGCCCTTTCTCTCTCGCTCTCTTTCATGTCTTTCAGTTACATGCAGCCCTTTCTCTCTCGCTCTCTTTCATGTCTTTCAGTTACATGCAGCCCTTTCTCTCTCGCTCTCTTTCATGTCTTTCAGTTACATGCAGCCCTTTCTCTCTCGCTCTCTTTCATGTCTTTCAGTTACATGCAGCCCTTTCTCTCTCGCTCTCTTTCATGTCCTTTCCGTCACAGTAAACTCATACCTTGTTATTTCTGTTTTATTTTCAGGTTTTTTTTACCTAATTCACCAATAAATACTCGTACTTTCCAACAACGAAATGCGTCTGTTTGTTTTTTGGTGGGTTTGAGTTAACTGGCTGTCTGAAACAAGGTGTCGACAGGCATTTTGCCGAAGGCAGCACACACACACACACACACATATATATATATATATATATATATATATATATATGCTTATACATATCTAAATTGTTTCATATGCAACAATGGATTATATATATATATATATATATATATATATATATATATATATATATATATATATATACTAGCTGTACCCTGCCACGCGTTGCTGTGGCTCAATTTGGTGTAATGGAAAATTCTAATGAAAAGAGAAAATGCATGTTTCTTATATTCTTAGTACAGTAATCCACTCCAAAAATTTAAAAAAAAAAGGCGAAAATGAAAAAAAAAAATGTTACTCTTGCAGAATTGGATCCTGATCCCCTGGATTACCGTTGGGCTCGACCAACAATCGGTGGATAAATCTGAACGTAGTAAAAATGTTGAAACGCTAAATGTTTTTTCTTTTCTGTATACAAAAATGTGAGTTACTAATTAATATTTGAGTGATGGGTGGCTTACTATACACAGATTCGAAAAAGTTGTCCAAAAACAAATAAATGAAAGCAAAGGTATGGTAAGTTTTTGTGTAATAAATTGCGAACAGACGGGCTTACCTGACAAACGCTCGAGGTGTGCACTCTGCAAAGCGGGCACGTCCAAAGAAAAATGGCAAGATGGCGGCGGCCGGTTAATATTGCCAAGTAATCACGCAAAATCTCGTGTTCTCTCGCACACACGAGAGTTCAGCTTAGCATAAAAACGGGTCACTGTGAGCAAGAAGGGAGAAGGAAAAACGTAGTCAAGACAAAGACGACGCTTCTGACGACTGAGAAGAAAAAAGAAGAAAAAGAGCAAGAAGTAGAAGAGGAAGAAGAGAACGATACATGAGAAGACGAGGTGTGTGCGGGTTTGAATAAATCGAAACAGACAGAAAAAAAAAACTCTGATTACAAGCTATTTCGGCTTTGGTATGGAGAAATTTGACATCAGATTAATTCCGGAATTCGATGGCTCCCCCACTGGTCCCTCAGTGGTCGAATGGCTGGAAAAGGCTGAGCGCGTTTGCCGGTTGTGCAAGATTAAAGACCCAGCTATGGTTATCCCATTGAGACTCACTAAAGGGGCTTATGCCGTGTACCAGCAGCTAGGGGAGGATCCGACCATGGAGCAGATTACACAAGCGCTATACGGGGCATTTGGTACAGACCCTTTTGTCGCCTGGAGGCAGTTTTCCGAACGCCGACTTGGGCCGGGGGAGACAGTGGATGTCTACATGGCCGACTTGAAAAAGCTTGCCACTCCCTTCGGCGGTGCAAGTGATCGCATATTGGCATGCGCCTTTTTGTCGGGACTTCCGGATGAGGCAAGTCGACTGCTGCGAGCATCGTCAAGACTCACTGAGATTGGATTGGAGGAGTTATTGGCGAGAGCACGAAACATCTTGAAAGACGATCGAGAACTAGTCTCCGCAGCTGTTGACACTCTGGACTCGCCAACAGAGGGTCTACGATGCTATACCTGTGGTGGCCCCAACCACTTTTCCAGAGACTGCAAAAGCGGTACAAGGCGCACCCCTAATTATGGAGCACGACAAGTAATACGGTGTCACTAATGCAATAAGACAGGCCACATAGCGCGAAATTGTCCGGGAAACGGGCAAGGGGAGGACGCCGCAGCGCTAGCACCCTCCCCAACGCGGCATTGAACAAAGCGCTGCCTGCAGTAACAGTTCAAGATGATGGATGTGAACGTTCAGCGCTGGTTGACACCGGCTGTACCCAAACCCTTCTTCGAAAGGAATATTGCGCCACATGGAAGAAACGAAGGATCCCTGTACTTACTGTCGGCCAAGGCTCATTGGTGTGTTGTGGGGTCAGCGTTGTTCATATCAGCATTGGCAATGGCTCTCCGGTTGCTGTGACGGTGTTAGTGGTCGATGGGGAGCTGCTCGGATATGACCTTCTCCTTGGAATGGACGCTATCACACAGCTAGGCGGAATTACTGTGAACGGCGCCGGTGATGTGAGCTTCTCTCGACCAAACAAACAAATATGTGCAGCAATCACTCTCGGTGAGCCCGACTTCCATGCAGAATACGATAAGGGCACAAACACTTGGACAGCGTCCTGGAAATGGGCAGGCGACCAGCCACCAGTGTCATTGCGGAATCGACTTACAGAGTATCCCCCTCCTGCGTGGCTTAGGGGGCAGTACGAGGCAGAACTTCAAGTGTGGCTGGAAAATGGCTGGTTAGTTCCATACCCAGAGGATGAGCTCGGGCCCCCGCGGGGGCTAATTCCCCTGATGGCTGTCAGACAAGAGAACAAGCAGAAAGTTCGACCTGTTCTTGATTACCGGGAACTTAATGAATACGTTGACCCACACACTGCGGGGGCTGATGTCTGTGCTCATAAACTACGGGAGTGGCGGCGGCAGGGTGCGGAAGCAGCCATACTGGACTTGCGAAGAGCGTACTTGCAAATACGTATTGAGAAATCGCTGTGGCCGTTCCAGACGGTGGTGATCGCTAATCGGAACTCGCTATTGCTTGACCAGGCTAGGATTCGGCCTGAATGTAGCCCCTAACATCATGACAGCAATCATGCAGGCGATCCGGTGTCAAGATGAAGCGGTGCAACATGCGACATCGTCGTATATAGACGAAATTTTTGTCAATGAGAGCCTCCTGTCTGCCCAGGCGGTCAAAGAACACTCTGAGCACTTCGGATTGTCGTGCAAGGAGCCGGAGCGGCTACAGGACGGGGCGAAAGTGCTCGGACTGTAGGTGAGCGGAAGTGCAGATGGCCTTCAATGAGGAAGGAGTGGTGAAATCCCGGAAATCCCATCTACCATCACACGTCGGAGCACGTTTTCCATTTGCGGAAAATTGGTGGGTCACTTCCCTGTGTGTGGGTGGCTCCGAGTGGCTGTAGCGGCCATAAAGCGACGGGCAAATTCTATGTCAACTGGATGGGACGATGAGGTGCATGATCCTGCCCTGCGAAGCATGCTGGTGGAAGTTGTGGCCAGAGTGACCAATGATGACCCTGTACGGGGGAGCTGGTGCGTCGATGGGAGTGAATTTACAGTTTGGGTAGATGCCAGCTCACTTGCCCTTGGCGTTGCTCTGGCGGTCGACGGAAGGATAATAGAAGATGTCTGCTGGCTTCGGCCGGATAATGACGCCAAGCATATAAACCTAGCTGAACTCGATGCTACACTGAAAGGAGTCAATCTAGCGCTTCAGTGGCAGGCTAGAATCCTTCACATCATCACGGATTCCACGTGTGTGCATCGGTGGATAACCAATGCCTTGAACGGAAAAGCACGTCTGACAACGAAGGCGTCGGCCGAAATGTTGATCCGGAGGCGGCTTGCTACCGAAACCACTAAGGAATACGACTTGGTCATAGATGTGACACTGGTGCAGTCCTGTTTGAATCAGGCGGATCGTCTGACCAGAGTGCCACGCCGTTGGCTAGACCTGCCAAAAGAAGTGAACGAGTCAGCACCTGTAAATTGCGCTGCAGTGGGACATAGACTCAGCCCGGAGCATATTAATGATGTACATTGCCAAAGCGGGCACCCCGGTGTAAACCGAACGCTTTACTTCGCCAGATTGGTTGACCCTCTGTGTCTCGGAGGGCTGTGAAATCTATTGTGGGAAGCTGCAACACCTGCCGATCGATCGACCTAGCACCTGTCTGGTGGAAGAAGGGAATACTCAGTGTGAAGCGTAATTGGGATAGGATTGCGATGGACATAACGCACTACAACGGGAGGCATTTTTTGACGCTTATCGACTGTGGACCATCTAGGTTTTCATTGTGGCGGCCCCTTCGCCGGCAGGACGCGGCTGCCATTATCCATGAGTTGGAAGGTGTGTTCCTCGAGTGTGCCCCTCCTTCTGAGATACTCACCGACAATGGCCCCGCTTTTGTTAGTGAGCAGTTTAAACAGTTTGCAGATGGCTGGGGTGTCCATCTGCGTTTTCGGTGTGCCCATGTTCCCAGTGGAAACGGGATTATTGAGCGCAATCACAGAACTGTTAAGACAATCGCAGCGCGGAAGGGGTGTACGGTACCTGAAGCAGTCTATTGGTACAACGTCACCCCTAAGGACGATGTTTCACCCTCCACCGCGCCAGCCAACGCGCTACATACATACCGTGTCAGGGTGAGAGGTTTGGAGAGCAACTCACTACCCGAACCGGAGCCACCACAAAAGAACATAAAAGAGGGAGATGTCGTCTGGGTTAAAAAAACGCGAGGCCAGTGCACGACTCGCTACGGAACCGGTCATGTCACTGAATTGATCAGCCCGCAAGCGGTGCGAGTTGATGGAGTACCTCGTCATATTAAAGACTTAAGATCAGTATTCCAAACGTAGCTGCCGCTTGACGAAGATAGTGAAATTGAATCCGTGACCAGCAACCCATCATTCTGGTTCATGACGGCTTCAACGCACAGCGACACTGAGAGTGGTAGCCTTCAAAGTACTGACCCTCCTGCTGATGATGAAGACCCGGACAGTGATACTGCGATGCTCAGCTCTAGGTTCGCCGACCTTCATGTCACGGAAGATAGCGCAGACGATGATGAAGCCCCGAATCCCCCTCTCCGAAGAAGCACTCGAAGAAAAAGGCCACCGCCTCCCTGCTCTTTCTGTGATAATGAGATCAGGGGGGAGTGTGTAATAAATTGCGAACAGACGGGCTTACCTGACAAACGCTCGAGGTGTGCACTCTGCAAAGCAGGCATGTCCAAAGAAAAATGGCAAGATGGCGGCGGCCGGTTAATATTGCCAAGTAATCACGCAAAATCTTGTGTTCTCTCGCACACACGAGAGTTCAGCTTAGCATAAAAACGGGTCACTGTGAGCAAGAAGGGAGAAGGAAAAACTAAGTCAAGACAAAGACGACGCTTCTGACAACTGAGAAGAAAAAAGAAGAAAAAGAGCAAGAAGTAGAAGAGGAAGAAGAGAACGATACATGAGAAGACGAGGTGTGTGCGGGTTTGAGTAAATCGAAACAGACAGAAAAAAAACTCTGATTACAGTTTTGTTTCTACCTAACTGGATAATTGTTTAGTGTCTTTATGTAATGTAAAATGTTTAATCGGCTGGTAAAACAGAAATGGTTGCAGACTCTGTTGAATATAAGTTTGGGAAAGTAAGTTGAAAACTAAAAACTATACAATACAGTGTCAAAAACCCACCGAATATATGTTACCATTACATAGGCTGATATAATCCGTGGGTTTGTGACATTATTTTGTATAGTTTTTTTTAGTTTTAACTCACTTTCTCAAACTTAACGTAATCAACAGTGTCCACCACCATTTGTATATTTCAAATACACTGATAAACACTGTTTTTCAAGCCGACTAAACGTTACATTAAATGAAAAGGGTTTGTATTACTAAACACAGATACAAAGAAGTTGTCAAAACATAAATATATAACAAATAAATGTTATCAAAGGCAAGAAAAGTAAATGCTCTACCTAACTGGATAAGATTGTAGTGTTTTTATGTAATGTATAATGTTTAATCGGTTCAAAAACATGCAGTGTTTATCGGTATATTTGAAAAATACAAATGGCGGCAGACTGTATCAGACACGCTTAGTTTGGGGAAATTTTGGGAAAATGAGTTTAAACTAAAAAACTATACAAAATACTGTTAGGAACTCACTCAATATATGTTACTGTGACGTAGACTGACATATAATCAGTGGTTTTAAACTTTTACTCGATACAGGTGACGACTTTTAAGAGTCCGTTTTAGTGATTACCTGGTTTGAGGATATTTGTACAACTAAACGGCAAATCTGCCCCAAAAATCCGGTATTATTTTATTTTAAGGCCCGTCTCATGTTCGTATATAACGAAATATTTTATTGTAGATTTCGGTGTACTAAAAACGAATCTGCAAACCGTTTCCATCGCAAAAAGAAAGTTTTCATGATATGAAGAAATTACTTTTTCGAAAAGTTTGTGATCACTTTTCAATGTAAATTTAACTTAGAATGAGCACCCACTTTCTGACCATCTGAGAGAGGGGCATTTTTCTGTGTGTTTATTGGCTAAAAAGTTTTTTGTTTGATTTCTTTTGCATGGTAATAGCCCCTGAACTCTGGGACTATTTTCCATTTCACAGCCGCAGCCTTCGTTTATGCTACGCGCGAGCATAAACGAAAGCTGTTAAGCCAATAAACATGGGAAAAATCCCCCCTCTCTCAGATGGCTAGAAAGTGGGTGCTTATTTTAAGTTAAATTTACATGGAAAAGTGATCGCCTACTTTTCGAAAAAGTAATTTCTTCATTTCATAAAAACTATTTATTTTTGCGACGGAAACGGTTTGCAGATTCGTTTTTAGCATACCGAAATCTACAATTTTTTTTTTGTTATATACGAACATGAGACGCACGACCCTTTATGGAAAATTTTATCAAAAATCTGTGAGAAAATAGTTTTCAATAAAAACAGCAAATGAATTCGATAGAAAAAAATGTTATGCTATTTTTTAAAAATTTTCTGTGTGTTTCTTGGCTAAAAAGTTTTTTTGTTTAATTTCTTTTGCATTTTGCAATTTAAACAGGTAATTTTAAAGGATTTTCCAAGGGTAGATAGAAAGTCCCCCCGCCCCAAAAAAAATCGTAGCCACAAAGTGGGTGATCATTTTACGTTAAATTATTATGGAAAAGTGATTCTCCACTTTTTTTAAACTAACATTTTTCATATCTTGGAAACTATTCGTTTTCCTTAATTATAAACGTAATTTTCGTTTTCAGCGACCCCGAAAACCTATAAGAATGGTAATTTTAAAGGAATTTTCGAGGGTGGAGTAATTCTTCATATTTACCTTTTTTTTTTCTTTTCCAATAAAATAAGAAATTCAGAATTAGACAAATTTATTTTAGGTAGGCTTTTAAAAATAAAAATAAAACTTAAGATAAACAAATGATGCTAGTGCACTTACCGATCCGCGGTATTTTTTAAAATCGTATTTCCAAGTTTAATTAAAGTTTTTCGATGTTTTGTTTATTCAATTGTAAGGTTAAAGTACAAATATATATATATATATATATATATATATATATATATATATATATATATATATATATATATATATAAATTAAAAAATAGGATTTTTTTTAACCCATCTATTAATTAGATAGTTCAATGTTGTAATTCGAAAGTCTTCCACGTGTGGTGCAGTGGTGCACGTGAAAGGCTAATTTATACCGGAAATGAAATGGCGACAGTCTCGCAGTAACGAAAAATATTTTTATTTTATTTAATATATTTTTATAATTTGCGATCTTAATGATCTTAATCTATTTTAATAACATGCAAACATTCTTTGACTTTACAGATAAATTTTCTGAAAATTTCAATTAAATTGGTAATGTAGAAATATGGTTCTATCGACTTTGAACGAACCAAGAATTACATTTATATATATATATATATATATATATATATATATATATATATATATATGTTGTCGACCCTTGCTAGGGGTCACGAATGAAAGAAACCACAACTAGTGTAAAGTGTATGAAATATAATATGTATTTATCATAAAGAATACAGGAGCCACTAAAGTGGTATGAGAGGAACGTGTTCGTAGCATGCGGTTAAACGTAGTATGAATGTCTCCACTTGTGTCTGAAACCAGTAGTATTCATACGACTTGTTGACTCAACTTAGTTTTCAAATAGGGGTTGTTTGTACCCTACAACACCCCCATCTCGAGCTTTTAATTCCCCTGGGATGTCGTATACCTCTTTTTCCTAGGGTTGATCTCTATCTGATCGGTCATTTTCCTTTTTCTGGGGGGGGGGCTGGCGTTGTCCGGCTGTTTGTGGTCTTACCAAGTCGAACGTGTCATATATCTGGTCTATTATTTTTTGTTCAGCAGGAGGTTTCCTTTCGTCATCTGTTATACGTTTCCGAATTTGGTTTAAATATTTATTTTGCGTAAACTTTGGACCCTCGGTAATGTAGACAATCTGCCCGATACTTTTCTGGACCTTTCCTAGTTCCCACATCGTACTATTATTTTTGTGTACTTGGAAAATACCTTTTCACCAGATAAATACCTCATTTTACTAAATTATAGTATTTGGCGGTTTCACCTGTTTTCGTAAAAGTTCCTTGAAGACCGGCCTAATTTTCCTCGCAAACATTAACTCTGTCTTAGATGAGTTTTTTCATTCGGCGTAATTCGGTAAACTTGTAAAAACTGTTGTAGCGCCTTTTTTGAGGTCGTTCCTTTAGCCTTCTTTAGGGCCCTTTTCAACGTGTCTACAAACCTCTTTGCCTGACTGTTCAATCGGGTATGATAGGTTGGAATCGTTATGTGGTTAACCGGGAACTCCTCACAGAAGCCTTTTAAAACTGCTGAAATGAATTGTGTGCCATGGTCTGACGCCAGACAGTCAACCATACCAAACCAAGCAAACATTTCGTGAAGAGCACTGATTGTAAAATCCGTCGTTGGACTTTTACATCGAAATACCTTAGGCCATTTTGAAAAACTGTCTACCACTATTAAATAATAGCTTCCATCCAGTGTGTCTGCGTAATCTATGTATATTCTTTACCATGGGTGGTCCGCTTTAGGTCACTGGCTAAATTGTATTGGGGTGCAATTGCAGCCAATGCGCATCCCTTACACAACTTTACACTGCCTTCTATATCAGTGTCCATACTCTTCCAGTAAACGTAGGACCTCATGAGGCTCTTAATTCGCATAGCCCCAGGGTGTCCCGTATGAAAACCCTTTGGAATTTTTTGTAGTGTAGCTGGGATTACAACTCTTTCCCGGTACAACAGTACCTCATTGCACATAGAATAAGCTTCCGCCGCCCATTCATCTGATTTAATTTTTTGTTTAATTCATGAAATTATCTTCTTCAGCCTCCCTTATTATATATTCCAAAGTCACTGGTAGTCAGGGTAGTTCCTTGATCGTATTACATAGTATTTGTGTATAGTCCTTTTCACTTTGTAGTGACGCAATTACTGTGTCTTCCAGCGGTTCCATTGATTTCGGGATTAATCGCGACAATCCATCTGCGTGATTTAACTTCGCAGATGTAAGAAATTCAATACTGAAATCGTAATTCAGTAGAATGGTCCCCCATCTTTGTAGTCTACTGGCTGTATAAGTTGGCAAACCTTTTTTAGAGCCAAATAAGAGGCTTATGGTCAGTTTGCAATTTAAACTTACGACCATGTAATAATCGGTGGAATTTTGTAACACCGAATATGATCTCCAGTGCTTTCTTTTCGATTTGGGAGTAATTCTTTTCGGCAGGAAGTAAAGGTCGGGACGCATGGGCGATCGGCTTAGTGGACCCATCAGGTATCTTGTGTAGAATGCACGCCCCGATCCCATAAGAACTTGCGTCAGTTGCGACAATAATCTCTTATTTCGGATTGAAATGAGTCAGAGATAAATCTGACGTTAATACTTCTTTTAATTTCTTAAACGCTGCCTGGCACTCAGGCGTCCATCCCATTTTATCCTTTTTTTTTATAGTACATTCAATGGCGCACGCAATTCATGCATGTTCTTAATGAACGTCTGATAATAGTTCGCGAGCCCTAAAAAACTCTGCAATGTAGTTACATTATGAGGTCTTGGTATGTCTTTTATAGCTGTGGACCTGTCTGGATCGGGGTTCCTCCCGTCCTTATATATGATATGACCCAGGTATTTAATTCGTTCAAAAAAAAATTCGAATTTTGTTTTCTTCAATGTGAAGCCGTATTCTTTTATTCTGTCAAACACTTGAAATACATGATCTCTATGTTGTTCAACATTTTGACTACGCATAAGAATATCGTCCAGATAGCCTATTTCGAAATCTAAACCGCTTAGCAAAGTATCAATTACCTGTTGGAAAATTGCAGGTGCTACTTTTACACCAAATGCTGATCTATTGAATTTATAAAGTCCTTTGTGCGTTGAGATACACAAAAGTTTCGAGCTATCTTCCTCTACTGGTATTTGTAGGTACGTTTATTTTGGAAAAATATTTTCCGACATTTAACTTAGCAAATATTTCGTCTGGGTTTGGTAGTGGATAGTGATGGTCCTTGAGCGCCGCATTCAATTCAGTCGAAAAGTCCGTGTATACCCTAATTTCTTTAGATTTTTTTTCACGTATACGGTGGGAGCTGCCCACTCACCATAGTTAGTAGGGATTAAAATCTCAGTGTTAACTAGTCTTTTCAATTCTTTTTCAATTTTTTCCTCGGAGAGAACGGTACGCTCCGTGGCTTTTTGAATATTGGTTTTGCTTCGTCCTGCAATTAGAATCTCGGCTTTATTTTTTGTGCAGCATTCAAGCTTTTCGGAGAAAACACTTGGGAAAGATTTTTTTAGATCTTTTTGGAGTTTGTCGGCGTCGGCCGTTAGGTTTTCGACTTTGTGACAAAAATCACTCATTGGCGAGCCCCATAATTCAAATTCCTGAATTCAATCGGTCCCGAATAAGTTCGTTGCGTTCCTTAGAATGAAAACTTTTAGCTTTTTTGTCGTTCTTTTAGTGACACATTTATAATTAGTTACCGATCTTGCGACTTTATTCGTCTTTGTCATCGTGGGCTTTCCTATTCGCTTCTACGTGTGAAAATTTATAATTGATAAATCTGACCCTGAATCGAGCTGTAGTTTTACTTCTTTATTTCTGATTTTCACCGTAACATTTTTCATTATGTTCTATGTTGGTGAAGGGTCCGTTTTTGCAGTTTTTATGCAGCTCTTTTTTGCTAGTTTTTTTTTCTGTAATATGAGGCCTTGTGTCTTGGTCGCTTGCATAGGTCACATGTTATTTCCCTTTCATACTGACATGCATTGTACCCATGAGATCCTCCACATTTGCTACAAGGGGTCCTAGGATTTTGTCTATCCTGATAATTTTGTGAAGGTTCTTTTTGCCTCTTAGTTGATAATTGCTGACGGGCAGGTGTCCTTTATTTTTTAAGCGTATTTTTTTTTTGTTAATATGTGCGATTCCTGTTTTCACTATGTTTCTGGAATCTTGCTTCATTGCCACGAATCGCTGACAATTATGAGCCAGTTTCTGAAGCGTCAAATTGCATTCTAATTCCAATTTATTTAGAGCACCACGTCTTATATCGGCGTCTTTTGTGGCTATCAAACCTTGTGTGAATATTAAGCATTTGAAATTGTCCTCCGTTAATGACGACAATTTGAAATCGTCACAGTGCTTATTAACTATAGACGCAAATATCGTATAGTCCTGACTCTCCTTGCGTGTAAGATTCATGAAAAAGGGTTCTTTTTGGACAGAATAACTCGATTAATAGTTTGACTGCCCCGTCAAACGACAATTCGTTGGTTTTTCTTGGTAAAATATAGTTCACGAATTTATTATGTTCGGATTTACCTAACTTCTATAGCAATAAACGAAACATCTTTTGATCCGTTCATGCACTGCAATCAATTTTAGAAAGATCTTCAAATCTGAAACATATTTTTAAATTTACTAAAAATAGTTTAAAATATACACATGGGCACTTACCTTATTATGCAGACAAATTTTCATTGCCTGACGTGTATCAGTTTTCATGGAGTGAACGCATAACGTAACTACTGAACTACCAATCTGTTTCAATAATATTAATAGCTAAGAAATAGCGTGAAAGTCTTATGCCATAGCCGTGAAAATCTTGAGTTCATTTATACTTGATTCAATACGGAATATGACCTTTCAAAATGTCCAAAGGTTTTATTTTAACACTTTTAGCTCTCTAATGTAAGGGTTACTAATATTGATGAATCTGACAAAAGTTCACCGGACAAAAGCTCATTATAATAAATGAACAGATAAAATAAAACAAACATCATGAAATTTATGAATTCAAAAATATTTTTACCGCTTATATCATTGGAAAAAATATTCTGTTGTACGAAAATATTTACGTAAATGACGCGATTTATTGTAGAACAAAACGATAGAGACTCCTTTTAACATTGATAAACAACTTTATTGATTATCGTTGAAAAAATACCTTTATGATTTTTTTAAAAATATAAAACTTTACACCATACACAAGTTTATCAAAACAAGTCAGTTTCGTTTAAGGAAAAAAAAAAAAGCTTCATCCCCGTTGCATGAGTTTGATTTTTTAAAAAATAATAAACGTGTTTTATTTTTAATATATAATTTTATGTTTGTTCGCTAGATAAATGTATAAAGATTCTCGTGAAAATGAACTTTATTCAATTTTATTCTTTTAAATATTTTAGTGGTACGCCACACAGAGATTTGTCAAGAAAGTTAGTTTTGTTTTAGAAGTAAAACATCGGTTTCAACTCTGCTGCTGGATTTAAAAAAAACAATAATAAACGTGTTTTTCATATGTAATTTTATATTTATTCGCTAGATAAAAATGTAAAAATAAGCTTTTTTTCTGTAGAAAGTTGTTCTTATGACGGAATGAAATTTGGCGCACTGGCGTACTTTTTGGCGTCCTGGTGTGCTCGCGTCCCCAAAAAGAATTACCCGTTCATGCATGTATTATAGTCAGGCGTTTACCATGATGGATTCTTTATCTTTTCATCGAACCTAGGGCCAAAGGCCCAGGTGGATTCTGCTGCGCCCCAAGAGAGGAGTGTATTAGTACCGAGAGCTGAAAAGGAAAAGAATTGCCGCACGTTTAATCCTATATATAAACATTGTTGTGTGCTTAGCTCGTCGAGTTGAGAAAAGAGTTCGTATGTGTTGAAATTGATGACTTTTATTGTCCAGATAACGCTAATTACAGTTGAATTGTGAGTACATTTTTAAAAATATTTTCATATACTCTGTATTTATCATTTTATTATTATTATTATTATTATTATTATTATTATTATTATTATTATTATTATTATTACCAGCAATAGAAAATAAAGTTTAAAAAAATGAAAAGAATCGTTTAAGAATTTTTTCCCAATCGCGATACCCCAAAATGTTCTAAATTTTCCGATTCCCAATTTCGATTAATCCGACTAACAATATTTAACATAATAATCAGTAATTTATGGGAAACAAGGTCGGATGTTACATCGGCTGAGGCGTTGCGAGAATAACATCGAAGATGAGAAAAGTAGTTCGAGTAATCGGAATTATCGATTACCAATTCTCACCTCAAAAAATTCCGAGACAAGTTTTAAAATGTACAACTTATTTTGATGTTTATCGTTATAATATATGACAGAGTACACCATGTAATTTTCCTTCGATTTTAATCTCCGTTATTATTGTTATTATTGTTATTGTTGTTATTGTTGTTATTATTGTTATTATTGTTATTGTTGTTATTGTTATTATTATTGTTATTATTGCTATTGTTGTTATTGTTATTATTGTTATTGTTATTATTATTGTTATTATTGTTATTGTTGTTATTGTTATTATTATTGTTATTATTGTTATTATTGTTATTTTGTTATTATTGTTATTATTGTTATTGTTATTATTATTGTTATTATTGTTATTGTTGTTATTGCTGTTATTATTGTTATTATTGTTATTGTTGTTGTTATTATTGTTATTGTTGTTGCTTTCAGCTTTAGCTGCACGGTTGGATTTGTAAGCGTATACCTCCTTAGATTTGATTAACATATTATCGTGTGACGAATTTATGGATAATCTGGTTTTAATCCCATAAGTGATGTGTTTGAAGTGCAAAAAGTTTTATCGTTTAAATTCAGAAATGTAGCGAGTGTACCGTGGGGTTAGTGTGGCGGAACATCTAAACTGTCAGTGATTTTCAAGTTCGCAGCAGTTTCTATTCTAACACGAAATTTTTACAATAGTTTCAGAAGCTTCTCTTCTTTCCTAACAGACCGACGAAAGAACTAAAAAAGAAAACGCAATGGAAGACAATGAAATATAAAATGTTGTAGTCAATAATGCTTGAACGCGCTTGAAATAATTTTTTTCTTTTTTATGATTACTCAACTGCATTTGTTGTGTGATTAACTTTCAATGGTTATTTTGTTGTTGTTGTTGTTGTTTTTTGTTGTTGTTGTTGTTGTTGTTGATTCACACAATATGTCACTTAAACTTTATCAATTTAACACTCCTTACATTTTATTACTTTTCTACTTAATACCCCTTAAATTGTATAAAGTTTCTATTTAAATACCCTTACATTTTAATAATTTTCTACTTAAATCTTATCAATTTTCTATTTAAAACCCCTTAAATTTTATCAATTATCTATCTAACTTAAATATCTATCTAAACTTCTATCAATTTTCTATTTAATACCATTTAAATTATATTAATACAATGTGTTAAAAAAGTCACTGAAGGATTTTAAAATTAAATAGATTCTTTATTTTTAATGATATCTTTCTCCAATTTTAACACAATCTGACTAAGACATTTGGACATTACAAAAAAAAATGCAAAATTCAAACAATATTTATGAAAAATAATGCTTTTTAAATGTTGCCCATTTTCAGCTTCGCATATTTGTGCTCTTCCCAAAACATTATTCATGACAGATTGCAGAATCTCTGGATTGCGATTTAACTCCCTTATTTCGTTTCTGATGCTTTCCTTCAATTCTTGCAGGGGTTAGGTTTTGTTAATATAGACTCTTTCTTAAAGATATCGCACTAGAAAAAGTCGGCAGACAATGTTTCGAATTGTATTGTGACTTGGGCAATCTCTTACATGAAATATCGATAAGCTCATTGGGTCAAGACAATTAACCCCTGATTTTGGTAAAAGAATTCCGCAGAAAAAATAATCATTAATGGAAAAATGGCAAAGATTTTAGACCTTTCAGTGACTTTTTAGACACCCTGCATAACATATATCAAATTTTATCAACTTTCTAATTAACACCCTTATGATTATCAATTTTAGACTTAGCACCTCTATAATTATCAATTTTCTATCTGATATCCTCGTAATTTTATCAACTTTCTACTTGATATCCCTAAACTTTTTACGAATCTTCTATATAACGCAGATTTAATTTTATCAATTTAATATCTAACACCTCTTAATTTTTTCAATTTCATCAATTTTCTATCTAACTCTCCTTAAATTTTATCGATTTTCGATTAAAGTTTATAGAGTTTTATTTAACACCACTTAAATTTTATCAATTAATCAACTTTTTTAGTTTACATATCTTACATTTCATCAAATTTGTACTTATTACCATTTCAAATTTATCAGTTTCAACAACAGTTTTAACACCTTTTAAGTTTTAACAAGTTCCTTTATCTGATAGCACTTCAATTCTAGCAATTATCTACTTAACACCCATAAGTGTTATCGATTATCTATTTGAACCCTTTAAATTTTATCAATTTTCTATTTAACACTTCTTAAATTTTTCAATTTTACATTTAACACCTCTTATATTTTATCAATTTTCTACTTAACATCTTATAATTTTAACAAATTTCTGTTTAATACCCCTTAAATTTTATTAATTTTCTATTCAATACCCATTACATTTTATCAAATACACATCTAACCTCCTTAAATTTTATCAATTTTCTATTCAATATCCCTTACATTTTATTAAATATTGATCTAACCTCCTTAAATTTTATCAATTTTCCATTTAATCCCGTTAAAATTTAACAATTGTAAATTTAACACCCTTTAAATTTTGATAATGTTTCTACTTAACAAACCTTAAATTTTATCAATTTTCTGTTTAACCTCCTTAAATTTTATCAATTTTCTACTTAACACCACTTAAATTTGATCAATTTCATCAATTTTTTTTTTATCTAAGACCTCTTACATTTTATCAATATTTTACTTAACACACCTTAAATTGTTAAATTTCCGTTTAACACCCTTTAAAGTTTAGCAATTTTCTAAAATGAAAATCATGCAATGGACTTTAATCAAGATTAGAATAAGGCGTGCGGCTTAATAGCATTATATCTTGATTTTAATATTTGTAAAAATCTTTTTGCATTAAAATGGTGCAAAACTGTTCGAAAATATGTATGGAATTTACACTTTGACGTCTATTTTGTTTAGATGAATTATCACTGATGAAAACAAGTGAAGATTCAAATTAGTGTGAGTCACCTGACTTTCCATGGTAAGGTAGTGCTGGGGAACAGTTAGCATACGATGCAACACGATGGGGGTATGTAAATTATGTAAATACCTCAACTGGACCATCTGTAAAATGTTGAATATCGAATGCTGCATCCAGACCAGAAAGAAATTAGTCAATCTATGACTATTCAATTGTTACAGCTATGTACCTAGAAAACGGGGCTATTAAACCTGACATAATGCTATGGGACAGGAAGGAGAAAGGAGAAACCTTAGTAGAAGTTAGTGTCTCTAATGCTTCTGGTTTAAACAGCTGAGAGAGAGAGACGGTAACGAAATGCCAATGGCTTATGTACGACAGGAAAATAAACTGGAATCTTAGAAAGATCTCCATCAATCCAGTATTCATTGGAGCAAGTTGACTCATAAAAAAGAATTTCAAAAACTATCCGGCGAAATACCCTGTGAACCAAGTGCAAGAGAGATTCAAACAATTGCACTTAAAGAGACGGTTAGAATATTAAAAAGATCTCTCTGCTGGAATGTCTGAGATAGCAGGTGGATATCTAACATCCGGTAAGATGCCTCATTCCAAAGTTGAACAAGATAAGAAAATTGAAAAAAAACAACTTCATCTCAAATGTGTAACTACTTTCTTGTAAATAATTATTTCTTTTTAAGACAAAGCATGAGGGAGGGGAGGATAATGAACGAAACATAATTCAAAGTAAATAACAACGGCGGATAGGTACAACTAATTCCTAATTACTTGCCTCCTCATGAGGGCAGGGTCAGATACAAAATAGTGAATTTTAATGTCGGGAAACTCGAGCTCCCAAAATGAGGCACTCGGGATTAGGAGAAAAAATGCTTCACTCTAGAATCATTTCTACTCTACTAACAGAGGACATGGGCCCGTGTATTATAGCTTTTATTTTTGTATTTAAATGACCTCCCTGATAAAATTTTCTCTGAGATCGGGATATTTGCTGATGACACCACTCTCTATAACAGGCACGAGGGTAAAACGAATGAACGCATATCTAAAGAAATTGCTAAAACTCTAGAGGAAGATTATCTGTAGTGGAATGGGGCCTTAACTGGTTGGTAACATTCAATGCTGGCAAAACTAAGCTTATTTCCTTTAATAATTACTAGAAACATTCTCACCCACTGATTGCCATGGCGAATGATACACTGCCTTAAAGTACTTCCCTCAAGCTCCCAGGGTTACACAACATGAATTGGGACAGATACTTTGAGACAATTGCTAAAGTTGCTGTGAGGAAGGTGGGCTTTCTCTACCATGTTAAAAGGCTACTTGCACCTGAAAGTATCCTGTATTTCTTCAAGGCCACGGTTCGCCCATGGATAGAGTATTGTTGCCACATTTGAGCTGGCACATCTGCCACTAGTCTCTCGTTTCTGGACAGTTAAAAAAGAGTCGCACACCTAATAGGTTCTGAACTATCAACAAAACTCCAACATCGCCGACAGGTGTTAGCATCAGTGCTCTGACGAACTTCGAGCACTAATGCCCCCTCAACGACAATATCCCCGACAAACCCCACAAGCAGCAAAACCGTACCCCTACATTGTAGAGATCCCTAGGTACCGTAAAGCCTATACTCTAGGCACCGCCAAAACTGGGAGGGGGGGGGCAAGTAAGTACTTTTTGACGGACCGTCTTTTTAAAATTCTACCAAAAATCAGGCAATTATCCAATCAATACGAAATTTTCAGCGATTATTAAGAGAAGAATTTTATAACAGTGTACTTATTTTTCATAAACGATATTTATATATATTTTTTTTCTTACAACCCCCCTTATTTTGTGGGGGTTCCAAATATGCTTAAAATAATCATCTGAAACTGAACAAAACATATTGTCTTGTTGTAAGGGACAGGATTATAGATTAAAAAAAAAACTTGTTTGCATACCTTATTTTGACGTCTGAATATCAGAAATTCGATTGTGTTTAATTATTCCGCTTTTGAGTTTTGAAGTGTGAAATTCAGTGAATATGTTAAGTAAAATAATTAATTTAAGTGAAGCAAAACAAAATTTTTTTTTAATATTTATACGAAAAAAAGCCATTTTTAAATCTTTGATAAATAAATTAACAATGTTTTTTTTTTAGCGAGCCGAATAATGCATGACCATTATTAAACAGGAAATGCTTTGAAGAATCGATACAAAAAAAATCGATAAATATTGTGCCCTTTGTGATAAAAATATCATCATTTTTTCGATCCCGTTTGAAAACGTGTGCCGCCTTTCGACTACGATGGACTAAACGCGCTGAAATAATTTTTTTTATTCTGCTTTAAATTGACCCCCCCCCATTTTGGGGAGCCTGACCCCCACACACATACACATTAAAAACCAAACTCATACAAATGGTCACCCATCTAGTACTGACCAGCCTCAGCGTTAATAATACATTAAAATTTTCGTCACTGAAAAATAAGTTTTTTTTTGCCTGTATGGTCTTCGGTAGTTTTCTTTTTATCAAGTTCAAATGTAAACATTGTCTCAAATCGACGCGAAGTAACTGGTTTCCTATATGAATAAGTGGAATTATTTGAAATCCAGGTACTTATAATATTTTTGCATATTCTCATAGAAAAATCACCCTAAATCTTAGACAAGAAATAAACAAATTAATTCTTTCAAAATCCTTTTTTCTTTTTTCTTTTTTTTTTTTTAACTATTTATATACGTTTTTTGTGAAAGACAAAAAATGTCAATTGTTAACTTTTGGGGAAATTTTAACATTTAAAATTCAAGTA
The DNA here is from genome assembly GCF_053919585.1 of Euprymna scolopes. NCBI lineage: Eukaryota > Metazoa > Mollusca > Cephalopoda > Sepiida > Sepiolidae > Euprymna > Euprymna scolopes. The sequence goes on from NC_136513.1 coordinate 7,161,468, forward strand.
AAAACAGTAGAAAAAACATTATTCTGCTTTCTTTATGATAAAATTCAGGGTTTTATCTTTCTGGAAAAAAAAGTTAGTCAGAAATAATGGATTTTAATAAATGTAATTTCGTTTTAAAAGCAACAACAACTTCATTTTTCGGCCATTTTTGGCGGTGTCTACTATACTCGAATAGCGTTTCCCCTCAGACTGTTGCAGTCACTTAGGAATTACCCCCCCGGCTACTTGTTTCCCTGACTGTATTGACATGCAGAAATTTAAGTGTAATGTGAACAGATCTCGCTGCTCAACTCCATAAATAGTAGTCCGAGTCCGCTCACAAATAAATGGCCCTGTGCCTTGTTTGGGGTGAAACGTCAATTAAAAAAATCATTTGTCTTTCTATCTCCTCCCTATCACTCTCTTTCTCTAGAGAAAGAGAGAGAAATATGTATAGAGGGAGAAGCAGAGCGTTAGAAAGAGAGAGAGAAAGAAAGAGAGGTAAAGAGAAAGAAGAAAGAGAGATAGAGAGAGAAAGAAGAGGTTTAGAAAGAGTGTGTGGTCGTTCGAAACTGAATTCTCCACGAAATCATTATACCTGTCAGCCTTGTATTTCTCCCCTCCACTCCCAACGCCGAACTTGTTGAACGAGCGAGGTCAATCGGGTGCAATATCCGCGGGGTTGCTTTGAGAGTCAATAAGGAATCCTGTCGTAAGCTGTCGGCGGCGAGAGAAAGTGGGTGAGGAGGTCATCAAGACAAGGACCTATCGTCGATGCCCTCCCCCCTCACCCTACGTTGTTCACTCCCAGCACCTCCGCTAAGCGTCCCACTCTACTCCATCGACCGTACTTCTGACCCACTCGACCGGCAGTGTCAGTAGTTCTTATCGGTTCTTTAAAACGGGACGTCTTTTTTTTCGATTGCGAGGGGTGGGTGGAAGTTCTCCAGAGATATATAAGAAAGAGTGAGAAAGAGAGAGAGTGTGTGTGTAAGAGAAAGTGTGTGAGAGAGAGAGAGAGAGGGAGAGAGAGAGAGAAAGAGAGATAGATAGAGAAATAGAGGAAGAGAGGGAACCAGGTGCGTACTGATAACTACAAAAAAGAAAATGATGATGAAAAAGAAGAAAAACAACAGCAAGATGATGAAGAACTAGAATAAGAAGCAGCAGCAATAGGAAGACAGAGAAAGACAGAGAAAGACAGAGAGACAGATAGAGAGAGAGAGAGAGAGAGACAGACAGACAGACAGACAGACAGACAGACAGAGTAAGGTCAGGTAGAGATTGATAAAGACGACAATTACGTAGAAGCGAAATATATATACTCATATATGTATGTGTGTATGTGTGTGCCGCCAAAAAGAAAGTCCGCACTTGTCATTTATTTCCAAAACCGCAAATTTGCTAACTTGAATGTAACAGTTAAAACAACCTATACCTCATTTGATTTGCCTTTTATTCCCCTATAATTTTACCTGTTCATGTTTGACTTTTAATTGAAGTATTCTAGTGTTTCGGTCAATTTAAAAAATTAACTTCTAATCGAGAAGGCAAAAAATTGTTATTTAAATGTAACTTTAGGACATTAATGCAACACAAATACAACAGAAACACAATGAACTTAATATTTAGTAGTATAGCACTTCTGCAATTTGACAGCCTCCAAATTTTGGGCATTCCTTGAATTTGTCTGCAGCAATACTCTTCATGTTGTTCAAAGTTCTTGCCGATTTGTTATTGTATCATTGCGTAACTGTTGCTTGATGTAATGCCATATGTTTTCGATGGAACTGAGTTCTGGAGATTGTTCAGGGCAATCCAAACACGGAATATCATGCTCTTCAATGAACCTTTTGACAATGCCAGCTGTGTGAATGGGAGCATTATCGTGACCATCGTCATAGATGGCCTGCCAGCTGAAAAATGACGTCATCGCCATAGGTCCTAGCAAGCAAGATAAGTGGAACACAGACTATCGATAATGACAGACATTTTTTACAGAAAGCGTTAGAAAACTTCAAAATTGGATTAAAAAAGATAAACATGATACTTTGTACTGAAACTCATCCAATATTAATAATAAAAATATTAATAATAAAAAACGAATTGAAAGGGAGAAAAGTTGTAAAAAAGTTTAAAAAGAAAAGGAATACGATTTGATTTGTATGAAACTGAAGTTTATTCAATAGAAATAAATAAAAATGGACATTAAATATTTTTAAATAAAAAAAACAATATTTTAAAAATCAAAACTGAAAAACGAACAATAAATTAGTTTAACTGAAAAACGAACAATAAATTAGTTTAACTGAATAACAAACAATAGGTTAAAAAGTAAATTCAAACAAATGTTAGTATAAACAAAGGCAGAAATATTTCAAACATTGAATATTAAAACTTTTACAAAAATCTGTTGTAGAATTTAATTAAAAGTTTGAATTTTTTTTCTGATTTTTTTACTAATATTGTTATTCTCTTTGCGACAAAAATTGTTTATAAGGGAATTCGATGAACTCCATATCAGCATTTTTTCAATTTGCTGAATAGTGTGACCCTCATCATAAGAGTCAACATGAAATAATCGATTATGTACATGGCTAAAATCGCATAAATCGCATTTTGTATGTTTGTTTATAACTACATGATTATATAAGACAAAATTATTAGTTATATCATTTGGGTATAGCAGAGAACCTCTGTTAATACCCTGAAAGTAGCTGTTTAATTCAGCTATTTCTTCAACAGCCTCTCTCCCGGATATTAAATTTTTGCAGCTATTGCATTTCAGTTTTTTGAAAACTGCATGACAGCAATAACCTGCTAAGCATAATATAACAGGAAGTACTTCCTTGCATTGATTAACATCATCTTCTGTTACATCTATGTTAAATTTATAAACATGTAACTCTTGCTCCCTTGTCATTTCATCCCAGTTAGTTTCTTTAAAATTTTCAATTCAATAGTTTGATTATTAATTGGTAAGCTCAATTTTAAAACTGACAACATTCTGGGGTTTTTTTTCACATTCATACACATGACATATCGATATATTATACTGATCTCCACTAAGTTGTCGATACTGGCCAAACCTTACCTCAAGATTATCTGTCTAAAACTTCCCTGGTAATATATACACCATATTAAATTCCTTCAATCTTTTCTTAATCGTAGAAAGAGGCCACGTTTTTATAAGATTACGCTGTTGTTGGATTTAGGGGTCGTTTCAAATCTTTTTTCTGAGGCTGCGGATCTTGATAGCATTGCCTTCCCTGTAAAAAGTAAGTCTAGGACAACCAGTTTCTGGAGCATCACGAACACTGACGTAGTTTTGGTGCTTTTGCACAGTCGTCCGTACCGTTTTCTCTTCGCATTTCAAAGAGCGGGCGATTTCTCGATTGGATAAACCAGAAAGGTTGAGATTAATGAGCTCCTCGCGATCACTACGAGAGAAAAGGTATATGGACTAAATGTTATGTTGTATAACCTAGGAACCACAACAATTACGATTAGAAATGCTAAAACGTGGATATTTTAAGCTGGTTTTAAGCTCATTTGTTGCTGCAGAGTTTCTTTTTGCCTTTTTAAATTGACACGAACACGAGGATACTTCAATTAAAAGTCAAACATGAACAGATAAAATCAGAAGAATAAAAGACGAATGAAATGATTTTTAAACAATTACATTCAATTTAGACTAAATTTGTGGTTTTTGAGAAGATGACAAGTGCGTACTTTCTTTTTGGCGGCACGATATGTATATATATATATATATGTATGTGTGTGTGTGTGTGTGTATATATATATATATGTGTGTGTGTGCGTGTGTGCGTGTGTGTGTGTGTGTGCGCGCGCTCGTGCGCGCGCGTGTGTATGTGTGCGTGTATAAATATAAAAGAGGCTTGCCTTTTTTCTGTTGTTCTTGGACTTCGGGCCGGGATCCATGTGCCTAAGTTTTTTGTTCATCGTTGATTTTGACTGTATTTTTTAACATGAATAAAAGATTTAATATCTCAAAGTGTAGTATCTGTTCTGGCAAATACTGCAAGCAAAGACCATATGTGGGGGCAACCCCACATATAAGACCTTGGTCAATGAAGGGGCGCCCCTTCATACAAATTGTCACTATCCAGCTTCCCTACTACCCGGGGAGTTGGTCCCCATTTCCTCTTCACTCCTCACATTAAAAATCGGCCTTGTGCCTAATTTGCTCGGTAGGGGTGCAAATAAATACCCTGTTGTTCTTGGCCTTCGAGCCGAGATCAAAGTGTAGTATCTGTTCCGGCAGATACTGCAAGCAAAGACCATACCCCCAAATTCGAAGCTATTTCTTTACAACCCTTCCTTTTCATAACCCATCATACTTTCCTAAATCAGAGTCCATTTTCTGTAGGCTGTTTTTGAACCCAGTCAACGACGGGTACTTTTGCTAGTATATATATATATATATATATATATATATATATATATATATATATATATATATATATATATATATTAGTTATAAGACGATTCCAATATTTTCCCGATTCCCATACAATTACCGATATGTATACCTATATTATATTGTAATTACAAACGCACCCCAACACACACGCACACACATATATATACACGCACACACATATACACACATATATATATACATATATACACACACATATATATGCAGAGAGAGAGAGAGAGAGAGAGAGAGAGAGAGAGAGAGAGAGAGAGAGAACAAGGAACTTTTGAAATTCAGGTTTTCTTTTGATTTAGCACAATCACGTTAAATCTTGGTTCCGTAGAGATCGCTGAAGTTAAACAAGGTTGAGTTCGGTTAGTATAAAAATCGATAACGATATGGGAATAATGGGTGCTGTATGTGCGCTTTACTTATCACGCTATTCCTTCTGGCCTTTCCTTGACCATTGGCATCAAGAAATGCTGATTTAGATGAGGTGTTCATGGCAGCACACTCCATCAAAATACTTGTAAAAACAAGCATCGGAATACAACATTGCGGCGATGAGACATGGGTTTCAGCTTCTTATGAAATGTTGAATCTTTTAAGATAGAGACTCTTTTTGCTTTCGGTCTAAGAAAGACTATACGGTTGGTACATCAGCCAAGATATTGCAGCACTAATCCATACATAGGCGAATGATGGCTTTGTAGAACTCCGTTGAGCTTCAGAATCTTCTCACAACATATAAAAGTAATAAAATCAGTTCTATTTGACAGCATTTTGGAAGGTGAAGGTCTAATTCTCAGTACGGTTCATACTAAGAATACAATTATGAATTACTTCACGGCCATGGCTGAGAGGACAAGAACAAGCTACCTAGTAGTACGACATTCTCGAGTTCGACATAAAGATCCCCGAGTTCAATAGAACACACTCGATGGAGGTTGGAGGTTACATCGGCCGAAACATTGTAAGCATAATATCCGAGATGAGAACAGTAGTCCAAACAATAAAAATGATCAATCCTCATCTAAAAAAAAAAAAAAAATCCTAAACAACAAAGATCAATATATGGCAAATAATCACAAACTGAAAAGCGGGTTTTGTTACCGAACCGTTCGAGCACCCATCTAAGGAAGTGGGAGAGCAAACTGACTAAATAAATATTTTAATGGAATGTGCTCTCATGAACTCATTGCACTCGTGCCCTCTCGACGTACTTATCCCAGACAAACTCACTTAGCAGCAAAACCACACCCCTTCACTGTTGAGGCCCTTTAATCTCAGAAAGCTTTCTATTTTAATCGCTTCTTTCTTAGAACAGCTATTTTGGAATTCCCTTCCGTCTACCTGTTTCCCTAACTGTACTGGTATGGGGAAGTGTAAATGTAACGTACACCAACACCTTTATCTTTCTTAGGCATGGTCCCAGTTAGTAGCCCTCTATGTCCAAGCGGCAATATGCCTTGGTTGTGTGTGTGTGTGTGTGTGTATGTATATATATATATATCTATATAATACTAAAAGTCTATGGATCTTGTATGTTTGCAATCAGATTTCCGGTTTTCAACATCCGGTTGCGCATGCGTAAATAGCAACGTCTTCAATCCGTTATTCCAATTCCGGAATTTTTATATCGCTTTTAATACAAACAATTTCATTTAATTTGATCAAATAGTTATTTATATATACAAATAATACATAGATTCATAGATAATTATAATATATATTATAAAATCTATTTATCTATGAATCTATTAATAATATGAAATATTACCCTATACAATTTATGGAAAGAAAACACCTCTCACTTTCCCTCTAATAGATTTCAACACTCCTACTCCCTCTGTTTTCGTTACGTACGCGAGAAATAGTTACGTGTATGTGTGCGAGAGAGAAAAAGAGAGCGATGTAAAACTGGATAGAGTTATCCCCCTTAACTAATGCAGACCTTTTTACTAGAGGGCGTTATTACAAAAAAATTTCTTTTTCTTCTTCCCATGTTTTTTAAAGTCGTCTGCTTACATTTCCAAACGGAAAGCTGAATCGGTAAATGCACACATTTCTATTACATTAAATAGTGTTTTCCTTTACACAATGGGTACTGAATGTTTGCTTAAATTAAATGAAAAAAAGTTACATTTTATTTTCATTTTCTATTTAAAAAGCCATTATTAACATGTGGAGAGTGTTTTTTTTATTATTCTGTACTTTCAACTAACAATTTCATTTAAAAGATGATATATCAAAATTTGAATTTAACTATAATAAGGATTATGATACCTGTTCAGTGCATATTTACCTATAAGTATGACCAACCACTTATAATTCAGTAACTGTAATTTAAAAAAAAATAACAATTATAATAAACAGAACGACTCATAGAAATCTATCTATATTCTTTTTTCATTTTAATATACTTTCATAGAAATGCTTCTGTTATGTAAAAAAAAACTATTTTCTTTATGCCACAAGTGTCACGCTCATACATGAATTCCATAGCTAATATAACGTACTGACCCAACGGGTCACGGGTGGTCTAGTATATATATATATATATATATATATATATATATATATATATATAGTCATCCACATACAGTGCTGTTTCGCAGCTCATCAGTGCGGCTAGACAGGCAACTACCTCAAGCCAGGATTGAAACCCGATCGTCTGTACAACAGTCAAGGCTCCTAACCACTATCGCCGGCTGCTTAATATTAAAATCAAAAGTGATCAAAATTAACATTTCTTTTTTTTTTACCAACGTAAACGTGGAATATCCACTAGTATCAATCGATAAACCTAAGTTGAAATTAGCTGCTTGTGAGCTAACTATTGCTTCATAATGTTTACTACTTGAAATTACTTGAAACCAAATTTTTTGATAATATCCATCTCATTCACAAATTTGTTTCTAACAAAAAATTAAAACTTTTTTATGTATGCGTATAAATATTTTAGATAAGTTATTAATGAAATAAAAAGAAAAAAATCAATCCGCCTGAGAAAAATAGAGCGTCGTTAACAGGAGAGAGGAAGAGAGGGGAAATATATATATATATATATATATATATATATATATATATATATATATATATATATATATATATATATATATGAATTTAGGTAAAAATGGAAAAAGTGAATACATGGATAAAAATGACATTTTGACAACGGAAAATCAAGACTGTTTGAAAAGTGCATCTAAGCTCCAATCCTCCTAGTTTAAAAATAGGGTTAACCCCACGACACACACACCTACCCAAAAAATAAAAATATTTTTAATAGGCATTTACACCGGTAGGAGTGGAAGTTAGGTTTTATTTTAATTAGGGCTTACTATGGTTCAACTAAAACAGAAAGTGCTTTCTACTAGTTTGACCGATTCTTTTAGTGAGTCAGTGTGAAACGTCTTTGGGTCGGAAGAGATAAGAAATATGACCATGATTGCTTGTATATTCACTGCCTTTTTTTTCTATTCGTTTGACTATTCATAATAATTTATAACCCTAGCAAAGCCATGACGACACAAGCGGACAGGCCAGGCATATAAAATCAACAGTAGTTTTTTTTATATGACAGGTGCGTGTTGAAAATGAATGTTTCTGTTTAGAGCACAATTGAAGCATGATACTTAATTTTTGCATTTAAAACTTCATTTTAAAAAAAGTCATTATATACAAATAATAATATTATAAAATAAACAATACAGACTACAGGAGGCATTTAAAGCTCCCTCCTGGTGTACCGCGATGGGTCCCCGACTAGAGCAGACAATCAATGTATTTGATTGAAAACGGGCGATTTCATCGACTTCAATGCCAAAAAGAAACATGGAGGTGTGGAACATTCGTTAGTCAACATTCAACGCCGTGCAATGCCGTGTCTCTCTGCTACTAACAGCTAGTTTTCTTTCACAACATTATACTATACTCAACAGTTATAATTGCAAATTGGGGGGAAAACATAAACAAATATAAATAATACAAAACACTGATAATTCCATAAACGTTGAAAAATCAGAAGAGTACTCGATTCAAAATTAGCAGCAAACGGTGTTTAATCAGATTCTTTTCCTTTAAACTTCATCAATAATATAACTTCCGGCGAGAGTTTCAATTTCTTAAGTTTATTTATTTATTAAATTGTAAGGTGAAAGTATAAAAATTTCACAAAGGGATTTCCTATTTACGTTAAGAATAGCTTTCTAAATAATGATGTTATTATCTCAGCACGGTCAGTATACTGCAAATTATTTAGAAAGTCATCCTTAAAATTTTTATCGGTAATTTGTTTTATTTTTTTTTTTTTGTTTTTAACTCATTACCGAAACTCCAAAAATATGACCTTATCGTATCAGCCATATATTTCTTATTCTCACGTAACGCTCGACACTGCTTGTTTTTTGAATCGAAACAACCCCAACATTTCGTATTAAAAAAATGTTTTAATTAATTATTTGTAAATGTAAATTTATAAATCAATTTTACCAATTTTCTGTACAATAATATTTTTTTAAGTAAAAATCGTTTTGATGCAAGAAAATTAAAAGGCAGTGGCCACCAGCGATTTAATAATTGAATTATGTTTCTATTTCCAAAACTTAAAAAATAAATAAATCGAATTTAGGTGAATATGGTAGCGATGAGATTTTATTTGTTTATTGGTTTTTCGCTTTGTTTTTTTTGTTTTTTTTTATTTTGTTTTTTTCCAGATTATTATACATCACTATTAATTATGTGTAAAATATTAAATAAAATATCATAATTATTATTTTCAGAACTTCTACAGAATTTGAACTCAACCAAATCAACTTTTTCAACTTTTTCAAACTAAAACTAAACTTAGATTAGGGTTAGTCTACAGTTAGTTTACATTTGGGGTTAAAAAGAAAAGTTCAATTCAAATTCTGTAGAGGTGAGTCAAAAAATACTTTTAATTTAATTAAAATAATACTGGTAATTCCTGCGGAAAATCTGGACTTAGCAACAATCACCGATTTCTAACCATGATTAGCCCCTGTTTTTTAAATAAGAAGCCAATGTACCAGTGTACATTTTTATATAAAAATATTTATTTACTACTTTTTTTTTGGGGGGTAGCCCTATTTCAAACTACAAGGATAGGAACTTTTACAACAGTTAAGTTTTCCGTTATCAAAGTGCCATTTTTACCTATGTATTCATTTTTGCCATTTTTACCGGTGCCATTTAGAATTTTAGTATTTTAAAACGTGCAAAAGTTATAGACCATTTACTTAAAATGGGTGCTTTATGCCAAATTGATGTTGTATATGGTCAAATATATGCTTATAATTGCATTAAATACTAAACCATATTAATATCCAGTAATCAATCCCTGTGCATCAAACAGATACCACCCTACTTAGTTCGCCAGACCTTATTATTTTTATAATGATATGGTCTGGCGAACTTTATGATCCATACTAAATTTCATCCAAAACGATCCAGTAGTCAGAGTAAATTTGGTATTGTGGTGACTAATACCTATTAATCCCTAACTGCACATCGTACGGATACCATAATACTTAATTCGCTGTATCTTATGACCTTGTCTACAAATGATGTGTAGTTGAACTATTTACAAATGTAAATGAATTGTCTACAAATGTGTTAGTGGATTAGTTACAAATGTTCTGTGAGTGGACTGTTTACATATATTGTGGAGATGGACTTTCTATAAATGCTGTATAAGTGAACCGTCTACAAACGTTATCTAAATGGAGTATTTACAATCTTGGGTAAGTGGACTATTTACAACTGTGTCGGAATTTATCCTGCTTCCAGATAAATTCGACGCTAAAGTAACTAAGCTGAAAGAAAAAGAATGAAACAAAAGGGGGGGTTAAAAAAAGAATGAAATATAAATGTCTTGATTTGAAACGAAGAAGAAACTTTATTTACAATAAGTTGAAAATTTTTCCCTTTGCGGGCATTAAACTTAAACGCCAACGTAACATATGAAAAAAGTAACATGTAATGAAAAAATAACAACACTGCTGTTTCTTATAAAGAAGTTGTGTGTATCCATTAACGAATACAACAAGAATATACAAAATAGTAGCATCTCCCAATCACACTCGCATATGAAATTAATTTTAGGAGCGTACTCACAATTGAAAGCCTGTTAAGCACGTGACTTTTTCTTTTTTTGGTTTAAAGTTCTTTTAGAATTTTCCTTGCATGAAAACCGTAGGCACACATGTATTACAGGAGCAAGACCTTGTCACGTAAAAGGTATTTTCTTTAAATTACACTCCTTGTAAAATAAATACGTGCAAAACGTAAATAGTTTCCAGAAGTCTGTCTCGTCACAGCCGGCTATTAATTTCTTGCCGGGTTTACTTCTTTGAAGGAGGGCTCGTCAAAATTCCATTTTCAGTGCCTGGCAATGAACACGTTCACTCTCCACGACAGCATAATTTCAAAAGAGGACGAAATACGCGCTGAGCTCGTGACGTCATTACAGAACTAGCATTTCCCTTTTCTCCAAATTAAAGGGAGTTTCATACAAACCGAAAATATACGAAACTAAAAATCATAATGGATACAAAATACAAAAAATCATATATAAGAACCAGATAAACAATAATAAACGTAAACAGGGGGGGGATGCACCATTATTGGTACAAAAAAAATTCCAACAACTGTTATGCAAGTGGACTATTTACAACTGTTATGTAAGTGGACAATTTACAACTATTATGTAAGTGGCCTGTTTACAACTGCTATGTAAGATGACTATCTACAAATGCTATGTAAGTGGACTATTTACAACTGTTACGTAAGTAGATTGCCCACTAATTCTGTGTAAGTAGACTGTTTACAAATATTATGTGAGTGGAGTCTCTACAAATATATTACACCATGTGAATATGCGTGAACTTCTTTGTGTGTGGGTTGAGTATTCATTTGCCTCTACAAACTCAGTCTTATCTCTCTCTCGCTCTCTCTCTCTCTCTCTCTCTCTCTCTCTTTATCTATTCATGCATCTATTTATCTATCTCTTTGTTTGTAGCTCTGTGTGTGTGTGTGTCTCTCTCTCTCTCTTCTTTTTTTTTAATTATTGGATTCCTGTTTTTATTAGAAATTAGTATTCCATACAAACTCGCAGAGAGAATTGTTTCGAACGAGCGAGGATCATTTTCGTGGGTATAAAAATAGCAAGAGCTTTATGTGAAATATTTTTGGGGTGGACCTAGCGTGTTACATATCTATTTATTTGACTATTTTTCATTTCTACCCGGTACAGAAAGAAAGAAACTAAAAAGAAAAGGGAGGTCGAACAAACTAATAACTAAATTTTCCACTTTTGTACGATTCATATCTCGATCTCTCTACAACGATAGCACCCGATTTATACGGTATATGGAAATATTTATACGGTATATGGAAATATTTATATGGTATATGGAAATATTTTTTATACGGTATATGGAAATATTTTTTTATAGGCGAAGAAGAAAAAGAAGATTGGGCGACGTGAGAATGTAGCAAATAAAAAAAGTTTAAATTACTTTAAATTCTCTTCAACGATCTTAAGTTGAATGTCATTATTTGAGGATAATAATGTCGAGTGACAGCTTCACACTTATTCACATTTCTAAGTAGCCATCTTTCAAGGTTTTCAAAACGATTCTATGTACGTTAACAAGACGTGATTGTTTCCATAAGAATAGCTGGAATGTTTAGTTGGCAGGTAATTTTTTTGTTCAGATACATTCAGGAAGACAAAAATCGAATAAAACTTATTATTCTTGGGCAGACATTGTATTTACTTGCTTCCCTATGTGGACAGAAGTCGGTTAGTCATGGGCGAGAATCTTGTTTCTTGAAAAGGGGTAATTTGGATTGGGAATAAAAATAACTTTAGGTTTCTGTTGGCACACTCTTGCGCATTAGAGTTCTGGTAATTAACTCACCATGCCCTTGAACGAAAGGGGTAATACCTGTACGGATGGCCTCCGTATACGCATTTATCAGAGAGCCTTCCTTGAGAGAGTGCAAAACCAACTTTGAAATCTAGTAAGTGATGTCTATTTCTTCTCTCTACTACCAATTCTTCGCAGAAGAGATGTTGCTAATCTGTCTCTATTTTATCTTTATTTTTAATCTCTGTCTCCACCCTATAAAACATTCACAATAAAATCTTTAACTAAAACCATTGTTAATAGTCTCTCTCTCTCTCTCTCTCTCTCTCTCTCTCTCTCTCTCTCTCTCTCTCTCTCTCTCTCTCTCTCTCTCTCTCTCTACCTCCATCCCTCCCTCCCTACCTACCTACATACACACATACATACATACATACATACATACATACATAAATACGTACATACATATATGCATACATTCATACCTAACGAAAATTCTATGACACTAACCCACTAACTGCGGCACTAACTCAAGGCGGGTTTAATCGGTTTCCTCCCAAGGAGAAAGATTTATGGGAACCGTGTTCTCCACACAAGCGGACAGACAAACACAAACGGATGACCCTAAGACAAACACGATTATCAATCTTTAACTCTGGCAATATCATTCTTGGCCACAAAGGGGCGATACAGCCACCTTCACTTCCGGTTTGTATCATTCATTCTCTTTTCGCTGAACCTCGAAACAAATGCAAATGTGACCACAACCACTCCCCAGTTTCGGCGACTACCAAACTGACGTTCGACCTTTCATCGAGGACTCTTGAGACCAAAACGCAAGTAACATTATTTATATATTTCTCTTTACGAACTTATACAATTTAATAACTGTATTTATGATGTAAATAAAAGTGTTTGGACGTATTTGTAATACTGGCATAGTTCATGCCTTCATTGCTTAGCATAGGAGACCATCCAACTTTTCTTCACTCTCCTACTTAACAATAGAGGGTGATTTCGCCAACTATATCAAAAGGCAACCCCATCCTCTACAAGATCGGTGACCTATCGACATTCGAAGAATTCTACAAATTATCGTTATTCGTGGCAATCCAGCAATGCATGTTGAGGGTGCTGGCTACGGTCGTGTTTTCATAACTTGGATTGGTAGAGAGCATGAGTGGTAGAGCGGCACATCTCCGATCTCACCCGTTAAACATTGTGTTACTGTCGGACATGATAGAAGGCTTCTATCGATATTGGGGTTTATATAAAACTGGCTAACTATTAGATGGTCTGCAATAAAAAAAAGAAAACCGGTTTTCATCAAACGGAAATGGAACCATGTCATCTATTGTATGACGACAATTTTCTCGTTCCACTCTGTATTTTATGAATCCAGACTAAAAGTAGCTCGAGGATAAAGGGTAATAAATTGGATGAATTTTTAGTTGACTGATGAAGAATATAATTGAAAATGATGATCGAAATGGACAAAATTTGATTGATTATGGAGAAGGGTTTATGAAATTGAGGGAGGGTGTATTGTTGTCACATCTAGGCTAGTGCGCCCATCACTCGCCTAGTTCATCTTGGTATTTTGCAGGGTGGGTACATTTTTGTGGTAAAGTGTGCCACTGATAAGAGGTTCTTGGAAAGAAACCTGGTTCATAGAAATTTCGCCTGGTGTTGAGCACACCGAGAAAGACAGGAAAATTGTTGTTTTTATTTATTTTTTTTTTTTCCAGTTTTGGTTATAAACTAAAGAGACAATCTCGTAGTAACGTGTGTAAAAGCAAGACCGTCTTAAAAGACAAGATGGCCGGTGGGCAAAAATAATTTAATCTGCTGACGTCATCACGGGTAGTCCATTAGTTGCTTCTTGACACCGGTGAACACCGGTAGTCACTCGTGGATATCTCCATTCAGCAAAGTAAGTTTTAACGTGCTCCCCCCTGTATTTAACACGATGTAACTATAATTTAATTCAATATTATCATCCTAAGTTTTTTACCATTCAAAAGAAGAAGCTTCAAATAAATTGCTAATATTAAAAAAAAAATTTTTACAGCATACAAGACTAATGAAAATGCGAGACAACATCGACTCTTTTGAAGAGACGATTTTTTTAAGCTGTTGACACATGTTTTAAAAATCTAGCAAAAATTAATTTTCCTGAAATTTTCATTATTTAAAAATAAATTATGCCGGCTGATAACATTTTTAAACTTTTTTTTAAAGCTAGAAAGATAAAATTTAAAAATACTTTAACCAGTTTTTTATTTATAACACCTTTTCCCAAACTTACCGTGTTAAAGAGGGAGTCAGACGCCATCTTGAATTTTCTAATACATCGGTAAACACTGTATGGTTTTCGAGTTGAATAAACATGTTACATTGAATAAAAACACGAAAAATATATCCAGTTTGGTAGAAAAGTAACTTATCTTGCCTTTGATAACATTTATTTGTTATATATTTGTTTTTTGACAACTTTTTCGAATCTATGTTTACAGTAATACAAACCCACGTATTTTAACAAACTGAAAATATGGATATAAAAAAATGATTTTGCATGTTATTTTTGTTATGTGGTGAAATAATCTTAAATAAGAAACATGATTTTTTCTTTAGGTTAATTATTTTTTTACTGTGCAATATTTCATGAATTTATTAAAAATATTGTTTTTGATTTTGAAAAAATATTGTGGTTCATTTGCATTTAAAAATATTGTGGTTCATTTTGATTAAAAAATATTCATTTTGATTTTAAAAAAAATATTGTTCATTTTGATTAAAAAATATTCATTTTGATTTTAAAAAAATATTGTTCATTTTGATTAAAAAATATTCCTTTTGATTAAAAAAAAATTCATTTTGATTTAAAAAATATTGTTCATTTTGATTTAAAAAATATTGTTCATTTGATTAAAAAAATAGTTTAATTTTAATATTTCAAATGTTTTGCTTGTGTTCTGCTTCAAATATTCATAATCTTACATGCATAATTTTCATTTAATTATATTAAATAAACTTCAAGTTTACTACAAATCAAATCGTGTTCCTTCACTTTTTAAAAATGTAATTTATAAGTAATTAAAGAACGCATTCTAATCTTTAAAATCTATAATACAACGAAATATTCAATTGCTTATAATACTTAAACAAACAACTTGTGTTTTATTATTTTTTTATTATTTTTTTATTATTAATATTAGATGAGTTTCAGTATAAATCATCGTGTTCTTTCTTTATTTCAATCCAATTTTGAAGTTTTGTAACGCTGTCTATAAAAATTACTGTTCATTATTGACAGTCTAAGAGTTCCACATATCTTGCTTGTTGGGACCTCGGCGATGACGTCATTTTTTCAGCTGGCCGGCCATCTTTATAACGAAGGCCACGGTAAAAGACGTAAAGTTCTTGGAAAGAAACTCCGTTCAGAGAAATTCCTTTTGCTGGAAGAATAAAAGAAATTTCGGTTCCTTTGTATCCATGAGTACCGGTGAAAATCGCATTTCTAAATAAAGAAAATTTTTTTTGATATACTTAATATCAGCTGAAACTAGCAATCTACACAAAAATTAAGAAAATTTAATGAATAGAATATTATCCATGATAATCGATTGTTGAAAAGATTTTTTGTAATTGTTAAAAAAAGAAAGAAGCTTTGTTGTAGCATCATTTAACGTTACCATTCATTTATGTTCCTTTCCCAATTTAGGACTGGGTTTCATGTTCCAAGGATTCCGTCATCGCCTTTGATATGTGTGTTCGCTTTTTTGTCGAGAATAGAGAATGATGTCGTAAACAAATATGTCCATCTCGGACACAATTGCATCAAGGAATCGTTTATAAAAATCGATTGTTGATAATGATCCAAGATCGGCCAATAGGACACATCGGTGTTGATATCATGTTGTTTAGATGTACGGTCATCAAGGACAACCAGGATCTTTCTTTTGAATAGGACAGATATGATTCTATTAAATATGCGTCCATTAATAGTGTGCGATTAAATTTTCATGGGAAACCCTTCACTGTGATAAGAAAGTAACTCTTTTTTTATTCAGATTAATGGGGGAAGGTCAGCTTAGAGTTGGTTAGAACACGATAAGGAAAGTAGATAGCCGACTTATTTACGTTTCCGAATTGCATTAAATCTGAAGTTTTATTCAGTTGCTTGGTAGGTCAACTCCTCTAGGAGAAAGAAAACTAAAAAAAAACGACACCAAATACTGACAATGGTTCTTCGTCGATATCCTTCAAATACCAAAAAACACATTTCAAGGTACAATAGTACTTTACTGTTATGGTAGCGATACGAGTTCTTGCTATAAATGTTTTACAAGAAGGAGGTAGCAATTGAAGTTAAGTTGAGCCCAATTCGACTTTAGTGGAAGGTAACCTGAGGGTTCCCTTTTCATTGCCTGCCATACCGAGATATAGGGGATGATATAGGGGATGATATCACCCCTTTCACCAGATTACTCAACTTACACTTGATTTTATAATTAGTGATGTGACGATTCTAATATTTTCCCGATTCCGATGCAATTACCGATTCCGATTCTTTAAAATCTCTCAATATTTAACTATGAAGGAGTTGTTTTCCCCCTTCGAGTATCGTAAAAACATGTTAAATGTGCAGATATTTTATCAAGCGTAAAAGATATACTTGTCAGAGATAATTTATAGATGTTTGTTTTAAGATCAGTTAAAATCAATAATATTTATTATTTTATCATTACTACCAGCAATTAAAGATTTGGATTTAAACAAAATCAAATAAAAAAAGACAAAGACAATTGAAAGGATCGCTTTTAGCATCGGAAAATAGGTACAATTTTGTCCGATTCCAATACCGATTCTGATACCGGTAAATGTTCCGATTTTTTCGATTCCGATTAATCGTCCCAACACTACTTACAATGTTGAGTGTTTTGAAAGAAAGCATCAAATACCATTTTCTAGGTCTTTTGTGTGATCAATTTTATTTAGTTTTTAATTTATTTTTCTATTATTACTAAAGAATTTCCGTTAATCAAGGCCAAAAGCCATTCGAGAAGAAGAATTATTGAGCTTTATGGATTCATTAGTTGATTGATGAATATTATGAGAGGATTGAAAATGATGAATGAAATTAACAAAGTTGGATTACTTTCGTTAAATGTTTGTGAAAATAGTTTTGATTTGAAGACGATCATGTTGTAGTCTGCAGGGAAGCGGATTCGTGTTTCATAGACGGAAAGTCTTCTGAAAGAAATTCTAGCTGACATTAGGAATATAGAAGAGGAAAGAATACTTTACCGTTGTGGTAACAAGACTTGCTATGAATGTCTTACAAGAAGGAGTTAACGATTTAAGTTCAGTTGAGCACAATTACTGAAAGAATAGGAGACTAGTGAAGTTTTTTTCCTGTGGGAAATGGTGACTAAAGAACAGAAGATTGAACCGCGGTCTTTCAGTCTATTACTGACTTTTTAAAGAGAAAATCACCCCAGACAAAGCATGAAGCCACTTGATGAAAAGGACCATAAATAAAAACATACCATTTCAAAACTAGCCAACGATAACTGTGAGAGGGATAGAGATTCTGACCAATAAAACAGTAATTCTTCACCCTTTGTCGGAAACATCGCTTATGGTATGTGAAGAGTAAAAGACAAAATAAGGGAAGCGAGAAAGTTACGAAGTTGTTGAAAGAAAACTCAAGATCCACTTTCTAGTTTCCTTCTCCTACTTTAACTCTATAAAGACATAATCACGTTGACACATCGGTTCTTGTTAGATCACGGCAGTTAAGCAACGCTGAGCCTGGTCATTACCAGATGGGGGACCAATTTGAGAATAAAAGGTGTTGAATGTAGGTGGACGTCGATACCTCTCTGCAAGCCTGCAAAAACCTAACGTCGTCATCTCACCTGTCGGGGACATACAAGCGACTGGGGAGCACTTGTGAATTTTCCTAGAGGATTCCTCCTTTGACGGAAACCGGTTCACCACGCCTGGGGTGAGTGTCACGTCAGTACGGTTTGATTCATTAACTATTATATCAAAAGCACCTGCATTTCAAACTGCTTATCGTTAATTATGTGTGAATGAATAACGATTAGACTCTCTTGTTCAGCAAGCATTATCGTCGATGATGATGATGATGATGATGATGATGATGATATATGACTATGTTAGATATTGGACGGGTAGATCTCTTATTACATAATTTAGTTTGATTTTTTTTTTACAAAGGGGTCAGCACTAGTCAAGACCCAGAGGCTACTCGAGGATAAGGGTAAATGAGTGTACAAAGGTCAAGGGAAACATGTCAGTCACTGTTAGTAGTGGAAATTTTGTAAATTGGATTACTTAAGGTGATGTCTCATCAAGAATTTGTTGACGTTGGACTTGAAGACAACCATATTTTAGTCAGTTGAAAAGCAGAAAAACGGAACAGAGTTCCACAGGAATCCAGTTCTAAGAAAGAAGCTTTGTTCATGGAATCTACATTTAGATTTAGGCGCAGATAAAGAGTGGGGAAATTATTGATAGTGGTTTCAAGTAGACGAGTGTTTTGTGAAAGTTGGGCCAGGGGGAACCACAGATTGAAGCTCAGTCGAACACTTTCCATGAAAATAACGGTAAAACAGAGACAGGTTCGCGACGTCTCTTGTGTGGGAAAGAGAAAAGGGCATCCCCCACTATTTTGAATTTTGGAAAACCGCTGAAGGTTGAAAACAACTTGATGATCCCGAGTTGAAAGTTGCTTAAGCGAAGGGGATGTATTAGAAACGGATATGGCGTCACATGACTGAAAGATAAAGGATAATAGATAATACAGTTCGTTTGAAATCATGCGAGGCGTTCACACATGAAAAAGGTGTTATATAATATACCCCGGGTTACGCCGGCATGTTGGAAATTGAAGTTGCTGGCAGGTTGGTTAGTGCAAAGAACGGCTTAAGGGGTTTAGGTCGACGAATGTCAAACGGGTAGCTAGTGTCAGCAATGACAACCAAAGGTGATTGAGTTCATGTGTAAGAAAAACCATGCATGAAGAAAAAATAGAGAAAGATATCTTTTGGTTCCAACGAAAACGCAGTCGGTTTTCTGAGTTTGGACGAAGCAGATGCCTCGGTTAGATGCGCCGAAGAAAGAAACGTAAGACAGTTTAAGTGATCGGCAATGCGATGCTTCCCACCTCGTTTACTCGTTAGACGATATAAAGAATCCAGGCTAGAAATCAGTGTTGTGTTTCTTCCTAAAATGTTCTTTCGGCATCAACCAGTGACGTGAAGAAAGCATCCACAGAGAAAACCAGAAACAGAAAAAAGGTACGACGACTTTATCAAAATACTTACACATACGCGCGTGCACACACACGTACACACACTAGAAGGGACACGACTACATGTATAGACATACGTACATAGACAATCACGGCTCACACAAGCATAGACACTAAATAAGAGACTCGCGTACAAATACAGATATAATTAATAAATGATAATCATCATCACTGGACAGAAAAATCTCCCCCCCTTCAGAAGGTTACATAGGCACGGGCTAACAAAATATTAAATCGCTGCCCCCCCCCCCATTGGTCAATGATTTGGAACGAAGATAATATTAAATAAATAACAATTGGGATCTAGGTCACTAGTGCCCTGGGTTTTAGAGACATAGTTGTCCCTGTAATAAGTGTGCTGGGGCTTTAGAGCATCTTTTCATTTGTGTACCAGTAAACATAAAGAGAGAATATCCACAAGGATTCATGAAAATTCGAAGGTCCCTAGCGCTATCGATTTAATCTTAAATCGAAAGAAAGTCAAATAAATTCAAATCATCAAAATAAAGTCAAATAAATTCTTAAACTATCGAAATACGGTCAAATAATTTTTTAAATCATCGAAATAGGATTAAATAAATTTTTAAATTATCGAAATATGGTTAAATAAATTTTTAAATAATCGACATAGGGTTAAATAAATTTTTAAATCATCGAAATAGGGTCAAATAAAATTTTAAATCATCGAAATAGGATTAAATTAATTTTTAAATCATCGAAATATGGTTAAATAAATTTTTAAATACTCGAAATAGGATTAAATAATTTTTAAATCTTCAAAATAGTGTTAAATAAATTTTTAAATCATCGTAATAGGGTCAAATAAATTTTTAAATCATCGAAATAGGATTAAATAAATTTTTAAATCATCGAAATAGGATTAAATAAATTTTTAAATCATCGAAATATGGTTAAATAAATTTTTACACCATCAAAATAGGATTAAATAAATTTTTAAATTATCGAAATAGGGTGAAATAAATTTTGAAATCATCGAAATAGGGTCAAGTAAATTTTTAGATTATCGAAATAGGATAAAATAATTTTTTAAATTATCGAAATAAGATCAAATAAATTTGACCTTATTAGAATGCATGGAGTAAAAGCGGACCATGTAGCTTATTATAGATAATGTTAAAATTGATTGGGATAAATACTAGCTTTGTTCTGGATGAGTGAATAGCGGTTTCCTCCTTCTTTGTTTTAAGCTGCCACCTCTCCGTGTCCCCTTTGTATCGCTTTATTTTATTTTATTAGTTGAAAACTTGGTTGGCATCGTTTTAAATCGTATTTTTATTCCTTGATTTTTACTGCGACATAACATTTATTGTAAATTTTAATTGTGATAAATGGAACTAAGTTTCCAAACATACTTTTTGCCCTTAACAAAACAGTGGTAGTTGGTATGAACTTTTTATTTCAGGCTAAGGAGTTACTATTTTGTCAGATATTACCGTTACACAAATGAAAAAGTACAATAAGGATCTAGGACACTTAAGACCTAGGACACTTAAGACCGGGATACTAATGACCGGGATACTAATGACCGGGACACTTACGTCCAGAACATTAATAACCAGGACACTAATAATCGGTCACCAGCAATTGTGTTCCATCAGTTTGGAGTCAAGTTACTCGTTTTAAAAAAATATAAAGCTCGCAAATTTTATGTATATATTTATACGATAATGTGTGCGTGTTATTGTGTGTGGCACGCTTACACCCTTTTTTTTTCTTCTGAGTGACTGTTGTTTAATTGTTATGACCTTCCATTTCTTGTAATAAATATTTTACCAAGAATTCATGAGTTTTGATTTCGGTTTCGATTATAGTTGATTACACTGAAGTCATTTATTTGTTTTAAAGAATCGATATAAAACTGACTCTATAATAATATATACGAAATGCACATAAATTAAAATATATTTAAGCATATTTTACGACCGGGCTACGCTGGCCGTCCTTGATAGCTTAGATAAATACATTTGAAGTTTTAACAAAAGAGCTACAATAATATCATGGCGCCTCCATTTACGCTGAACATACACAGAATGCCAACATCAATCTATTACATACGAAAGAGTCCGCTGTGGAATTTCTACAGGTTCCGCTCGGTCGTATAAATGCTTGTCCATGTACGCGCTCCAACATAATCTTTCTAGACTGAGAACTTGCTGCATGAAATCGAAGCTCCTTATTTCCACTTTCAAAAGCAATAACTCGACGACAGAAGAGCTCTATTCAGTTCGATCTATATTCTATATTGAATATTTAATTATGTTTTGTCAACCCGCCTCAATTTTCATGTTTACATGATGTTCACGCATTGCGTGCTTCCAACAAATATAATAAATACGTATTAGATACGTTTGAAGCCAAAACAACGCATTACAAAATAAACAGATATTTATTTTGTTTGAAATTAATATTGAAATTTATAAATATATTTCGAAGATATACTTCATCATCAGTATGGCTTTCTTTCTTATTTATTTATTTTTTTTTTGCCATGTTGTTGTTGGAGCATAGGATCAGTAAAAGTCCGTTTGTTGTTTTTACGGTAGTCTTTTCAAATGAAAAGAAAGAAGCACATGCTGATGAAGAAGTGTATCTTCGAAATATATTTATAAATTTCAATATAAATTTCAAACAAAAGAAATATCTGTTCGTTTTGTAATCATGTCTTTATTCTGTAATAATGCGTTATTTTGGCTTCAGACGTATCTAAGCCGTATTTATTTTATTCAACTCAACCAGCGCTTCTGTCAAGGAACACAAAACCTAACGTAAACTCTCGTTTTCTTTTTTCAAATCTGTCTTTAAGATATGTAACGTCATATTTGTTAGCCATATTCCCACACTCTAGTAATCCTAACCTCGAGTTCAGCAAGTTGATCCCAACTGAAATATTCATTTTCTTGTTTTTCTCAACCAACCATTTTATATACTAGTGGATTTACTTGCTCAGTGGCTAACATTTTGAATATATAACATTTGGCGATCTTGAATATTTGCCGATACAAGCTACTTCCGTTTTTGAAACTCGTTGAAGGTAAACGGTGTTACTTAATCTAGAAATCTCGCCATGTTATTTTATATTACCTATATATTAATACCGTACAAACTTTAACGCATGTGCGTGTGTCACATTTTCCAGATTATAAATAATTCGATTGGGATATTCTATTTATTAAAAAGGAGGATAGAAGATAATAACATACTACAAACATTAAATTAGCAGATCTATATATTAATTTAATGTCCGTAGTATATTATCACCTTCTATCATTCTTTTGTAATAAATAGAATCACTCGATCACCCAAGACGCAATGTAAATAAATTAAGTAAAAAATGATGTCAAAACTAAAATATACTTTCTTGGTGTTCTGGTTAGGATCCGAGAGTAATATCTGTTCTGTCTAAAGATGGTATAACGATATCGTGAGGTTTCCATTCGCGCCGGGCGTCCATACAATGGAAACATGTCACAGACTCCTATAAGGATATTGGAAATAAACCGTAACAACCAGATATATTCTGATATTACATTAGATAAATACTTTTACAGGGCTACAATAATATTGCAGATTCTCCATTCATGCTGAACGTTCACAGTATGTCTGGCAGCAATATATTACATTTGAAAACTGTTTCCGTGGAATTTCTACAGGTCCCACTAGTTTATAATTATTTATTACGAGCCTTATTAAGTAAACATTTCTTAATTTTTTATTTCATTTAAACATTCATTTATTTTCGTATTCGTTTATTTAATTTGTTTTAATTTATTATTAAAATTTTTATTCGATGTTTAAAACATTAAGTAAAACATTCGTTCGCTTTCTCTTCCATTTAATTTATTTAATTTTATGTATCAAATAAAATTGTTTTAATTTATATTTTGGAGCTGTTAAGTACACTTTCATTCATTTTTCTTTCCCAGAATTTAATTGATTTTAATTTATTCTATTAAAAAACATTATTTTACTTTCAGTATTAATTATTTCTGTAAATCTTATCTATGAATAAACATATTCATTTTTTTTAAAAGGGTATTCTGTAAATAAACATATCTCAATGAAAATATCAATTTGCGAATATTTTTTGTGTTCACTTATATTCTCGTTAAAGTCGTCCGATTAAGTAATACCGATTATAATCGACTAGTTTGAAAGCCAAAACTGGCTTGGTTCGGTAAATATGCCAGATTGCCACAGATTTAATTACGTGCCGAGACGAGTCCAATAATAACGCCGAGGAACCCAAACAAAGTTTCTTTACCATTTTAGTTATTGGAACTACTGTTCTCATCTTAAGTGTTATTTTCACGACCTTTGACCTTCATGTGTACGCTGTCAGACTCATTAATCTTTTTGTAGAACTCGGGAATTTGCATGGAATTCCAATATTTAACCCACAGGGCTAGCATGCTCTTGTTCCGTCAACCATGATCGGATAGTAGACTTCATAGTAACTCGCAATGGTATTTTTAGTATGATTTACAGTGAGGATTGAACCTTCAGCTTCCAGAAGAATGTCACTTAAAACTGAATTTTATCTAGCACTAGTAGGCAATCCTAGTCTTAAGGCTATTTTTGTTGATCTGGGACGACGGAGGGATTGGACCTAGCAATTCACTCCCGTTCGTTTGTTCGCACTTTTCTTAATACTCACACCTTAGTTTTTTTTTTTTCATTATGCACAAACATTAGTCATGGTGAAAATAAATTTTTGCCAGTACAGATTTTCTGAGATAATTCTAGTTGCCCTCTGGGGGAGGGGCATTATATGGGTAAAATTGCCCCCAAAATGGTTCGACCATTCGTACTTTTCTCAATAACCACGCTTTGAATTTTTTGAAACATTAGTCATGATAAGAGTAGATTTTTGCCAGAACGGATTTTCTGGGATGATTCTGGTCGCACACCTAGGGAGGGAGGCATGTAGAGGTAAAATTGCCCCAAAATCGTTCATTCGTTCATTTGTTCGCACTTTCCTCACTGACCACGTACAAACATTAGTCGCGGTGAAGAATAAATTTTTCACTCGTGGAGGGGGGGGGGCGCATACTCGGCTTGTTTTAAATGTGAAATCTTTCTAGTTATTATTACAGATTAATTATTACAGATCAATGCTTCTGTAATGATTGTGTCAACTTGGTCGCTGCGTGTATGACACAAGGTCAACAAAGAAATATCTGCTGAAATATTTGAGACAGTTGCGTTATGTTCTAATATCATATGTTGTCGTTATCAAATCCGATCGTTACGCGATGCGAACACGGAACGCCAGTGGCAAAGGGCATATAACCGAGCTACTTTGGTGCATGCTAAGTTTTCAAACGGAAAGAACACGTTCTGTGATTGTAACAGCGTGGAGAGCTTTGATTAAAGAACGCCATTTGAAGATAAGTCAAGGTGGTAATGGCCGACAAATCTAATGTCTTTATCCAGGAAATGGCTGGAGACAACAGGTCGCCAAAGGGCACATGAGTAAATGAAATGTAGAACGCACACACACACGCGCGCACGCGCACTCGCATAAACACATATGAGCTTATATAGTTATATATTCGCATATATGTTTGACGTATCTATACATCTATGAATGTCTATCCTTAAAACGATTTACCTTTGACATACTTAATTTTATAGAAACAGAAATAGACTTTCATGTGCGTGTATCTAAATTAGGGGTCTCCAAAATACAACTCGCAAGGTAGTTCGTCACCACTGAGAGACAATACCTACTAACTGAAAAATGACGTCACGTCTAGTAGTCAAAGCAGGCGTTTTTACATCCAATTGCGGGTTTTAGTTTGGAGACCCCTAATTTGGATACATGCCTATGAAAGTCCATTTCTGTTTCTGTAAAATTAAGTATGTCAAAGGCAATGTGAATTGGATGTAAACGTCTAAGAAAGGCTAAGAAAAAATTACACTAAAAAGAAACACAAAGAGCAAGACTGGAGAGTGCTAAAAGGGGGTTAATAAAGCATGTTGACTTTAAGAAGGTTATATTTACTGATGAGAAGCATTTCAAGTTTGATGGGTCCGATGGATGGTGTACTTGGTCGATAAGGGGTTAGCCTGTTGTATTGAACAAACGATAGATAGGAGGAGGATGAGTTATGGTTTGGGGTATGATCTTTTCTAATGGAAATATATGCTTGGAGTGGCTGAAAGGACGACAAAACAGCGAAAGCTACAAACAGTTGCTGGACAAGAAAGCTCTACCAAGGATAAGAAGAGAGATGGGGAATGATTTCGTTCTACAGCAAGACAATTGCAGCATCCATGTGTCAAAACTCATGACAGAATGGATGGCTAAAGTGAATATGACTACTTTGGAATGGCCTGCAAAAATCTCAGATCTAAATTTAATTGAAAATGTTTGGGAAATGCTTGCGCAACTTGTCTATGATGTACCTGAAATAATGAAAGAGACTCAACTATGGGAACGAATACTAGATGCCAAAAGACAACTAATAGAAACACGTAGAGATGTTATTGAAATAAGTTTGATCATTATGAAAAGAGATTGATAAAAGTTATTGAGAAGAAAGGTGATATTACCAGACTATTAACAGTTTTTCAACTATGTCCGAAAAATGTCGCGTGTGTTTTGTAAAAAATGATGATAATTTTCCTTACCTAATCGATTTTCTCCCATTTTTATTACAAGTATTGTCTTTATATGTTTATGCTATTCTATTGAAGGAATTTCGCCACTCTGTGGTACTCGGAAAGTCGAATACTAAAGTGTCCGAAAAATACTGTATATATACCACCTTTTTTGGCAATTATATACATTCCAAATCTCAGCGACTATTAAGCAGAATTTAACAAATAGAGTCTCGTTGGAAAGGTAATAATCTGACTTATGTAGTGGGCTATGTGAGATTTACCAATAAAGTCGAACATGGGGATCATCCATCATCCAGAGCCTATTTTTGCACTTTTTACAGCCATAAAATGTTTCATTCATAGTCATTTGTTTTCCTAGTTTTGCATATGAATTACAAAATATCTGATACTTCCAAAATATCTCTGGTCTTGATGGAGGGGAGAGTAAAAGTTGCTGTTATGGTTTTAAATGATCTGAAATAACAGCAAGGGGTAACTTAATTGGAAATACTTCTCATATGTTATATCTACCCTCTTTGGTTTTCATACATAAAATGAATTTCATAATGTATAAGGATTATTTGATACTGGAGATACCCTATTTACAAAAGAGGGAATCGGAAAAATGTGTAACTATTTTCCGATAACAAAAACGATTCTTTTTTATGTAATTTTGTTAAAAACAAAATCTTCCATGAATAATAAAATAGTAAATATTTATTGATGTTAAACTATCATTACAATTAAAATCTATAAATCATTTATTACAAGTGTATTTTTATCAGCACATTAAATGTGTGTGATTACAGTAATTGGTAAAAAAAAAAAAAAATAAAAATAACCGCTCAGTGTTAAATGTTAAGAGATTTATAAAGAATCTGAATCAGAATCGGTAATTGTATTGGAATTTTTAAAAATATTGGAACCTTCCTATCACCACACACACACACACACACACACACACACACACACACACACACACACATATATATATATATTTGTATATATATATATATATATAGAGAGAGACAAACGCCGCTGCACACAAGAGTCATGAAAGCTAACAAACCGGAAGTTCACGACTTGAGCTTCACCCTTATTAGGGCTCATCATTTAGATATATCCGAACTTTGGATTCAAAACCGAGCACCTTATATCTGAGGTGAGTCACACATAAGAAAGTCAATTAACTAACACAGATCAAACAAACCGCAGCGAATCTGACTATAGAATGGGTCTACTTCATCTCGAACAAGGTGTGTGTATATATATATATATATATATATATATATATATATATATATATATATATATATATATATATATATATATATATATACTAGCAGAAGTATCCGTCGTTGACTGGGTTCAAAAACAGCATACAGGAAATGGACTGTGATTGATAAAAGTATGATAGGTTATGAAAAAGAAAGGGTTGTAAAGAGATAGGTTTTGATACTCAAAAATTTACCCTAAGCAAAATATGATGAAAGTAAATATAATAGACAGCGACTTTGAAATGGAGAGCCCCGTTTTCAATTTGAAGAAGGGGCACCTGAGCATTAACAATTTAAGAGAGTTCCGTCTACGTAACGAATATTTATAAACATATTTTAATGTTTTCCGTTATTTTGTACTTGAAGAATATTCGATTATGGCACGTGTAGTTTATATAAAAATTCATTTAAGTAGTTATCGCCTCAAATTTCGTTTTAATTTCGGTTCGCTAAAATTATTTCAAGTAAAGAGCATTAAAAACTATTTCAAAACAAAAAAAAACATGAACTGGACTTTTATTGACTATGGTAACATTTATTTCTTGTATATTTATTTTTCGGGTAGTCGTTTGTTGGCTTTTCTGATAAACACTCTTACTAAATAATATCGACGAAATATTGAAAAACAAAGAAAGAAAAACAGTTTTGAAAAATAATAAAGCTTTACTTGCTTTAGTAAAATAATCCGAAACAACAAAATGGGATATTAAAAAAGTAAACACGTAATTACTTTAGTTTTTGAATCGATATAAATATGAATAAGAATAAAATGGCGCCCGTTTCAAGCAGATCAGCTCCGTTTCAGTTTTACAGTATTGAACAGTGTATTATTGCGCCGTCAGATCCAGGATTGTACTATTGTAATGTAAAGAACACACAGAAAGGGTTGTAATCAACTGAATTCCTTCTAGCACACTCACAAAAAAAGCTTAAACAGATATATAAATAAAAATAAAAAGGCTATGTAAATGTTTTTAAAAAGACAATCATATGAGCAGGATTTTTTTATTCTGACACTATAACGAGTAAGGTTCTTATTTTTTATTATTTATCTATTTATCTATTTTCGAAAGAGTGCCATGTGCAAGCGGAGAAGGAAAAAAAGAGTTATGCAAAATTTGTATTGAGAATTGTTTAAAGTTCCGACTTGTTTTGGCTTTCACTTTAATAAGAACGTGAATTTATGAGGTGAATTTATTCAACACAATATGATTCAACTCAAAAAATAAATAAAAGCTTACGTGAATTAAGATTAAAGTTAAGGTGTTATTGTGGACCATCACCCCTTTTAAAAAAAACTTATTAAACTTTGTGACATATTTACATTCTATGGAGGTCAGGCGCGAACGAACACCCAATGATTATATCATACCATATTTCTTCAAACTGAAACATAATTATCAAAGTATACTAACGCAAATAGATATAAAACGCCTTTGTTTGGAGTACAGGTGCGAACGTAGACACCACAAATTTATAATACCATCCCTATTTAAGTTGAAACACACTTATCAAAGTATTCTTATGTACATCTATATCAAAAACACTTGTAAACGTTTTTTTTTTTTTTTTCATTTTTTATTTCCATACTTTGGGTGCCAGGCATGAACGCAGACTCCACAATTTTATGAACCACTGTTCTGTCAGATCAAATATACCCATTCTTAATCCTCGATATCCTCGATACATCTTCTATCATTATATGTAATCAGTTTTTTTTAAAATAGTCAACCATATAGGAGTCTATTCGTGACCAGACACACACGCCGCGCGTGCGTTCAGCTTTATATATATATATATATATATATATATATATATATATATATATATATATATATATATATATATATATATATATATATATGCAGTTTACGTGATCCATGATAATTAATAAGACTTCTTGTGTGCGGTGCGTTTCCTCAGTTGGTAGAATGCTTGCCTCATCCTGAGTTCGGAAGAGTTTAACTGATGAGCCCCAATGAGGCGAATCTCGAGTCTTGGACTTCCGGTTTGTTTGCTTTCATGGCTCTTGTGAGATGCGACGTTGTCTGGAAATTATATATATATATATATATATATATATATATATATATATATATATATAGAGAGAGAGAGAGAGAGAGAGAGAGAGAGAGGGATAGGTGAAAAGCTATAGCAAACATCACATATGAGTATTTTAACCATAGTTCCTGATTTCAAAAGGCGAAAAACTAAAAGATACATCTGCATTACTTTTAATGCTGGGTTTATTTATGGTGTCTTTTAGATTTAATAAAAACCCTTTAAAATTTGCTGATGAGGAGACCTTGTTTATTAAAAAACTATATGTAATAATTATTGTCCGTAACTTGATGTCTACCACAATAAAAACACGGTTTTCCGAAACGATCGTACAGATAATTGATTTTGTTGTTGTTCCTTCTTGTGAAACTGATTTTTAATTTGATTATAATTTGTTTTTTAAATTTTAAATTATCAATCACATTACTTAATATATATATATATATATATATATATATATATATATGTGTGTGTGTGTGTGTGTGTGTATGTGTGTGTGTGTGTGTGTGTGTGTGTGTATTAGTCTAAGGACAATTCTCAAACTATATACTCAACGATTTTCCGACCTACGGACTTAAAGTTTGATATATAGTGCATTCAGACATGTGAAAAACTGTTTAAGCTATTTTAATCCGGTTAAAATTGAAAAATTGGTACGTGGAGGATTTTTATCTGTTTATAAATTGTTTCGCGAATGCGCATATGTGAATCGTTTACATGCCATATTACTTATGTTAAAAATATGTAGGTTTGAAAACACGTTTTCCTGCCCGTGTCAAGCTGGCGTGTTGGTTATCGTAGTTGACTTGCTATCTTAAAGTTTTGGTTTCGATCTCAGCTGGAGTATTTTTTTACTTTTAAGAAGTGAACTGTTTAGAGCAAAAATAATAGTACTATTCACATGTCTCAGTTTCTTTCGGTTTTATTTTGACAACATTTTTTAAAGGAATTTAACGTTACGTTTAATACCTAGAGTATTTCTGCTTATAATAAATAAGAATTTGCATTAATTAAAATATAATATTTATGTGTATTTTTCGTCTGGGCAGTGCGGGGTGGCCTGCAAGTATACTATATAAATATATATATATATCTATATATATATGTATATATATATATATGTATATATATATATATATATATATATATATATATATATATACTTATTTGTAATATTCCGAATTTTACTGGGTTTGTATAATTCAGTAAATTTTCATATACCAATGAATTTTAAGCCAAAGGCTGATGATTTAAATTGTAAGCTACAAAATTATCATATTTCATAATTGAGCATTCATATGCTGTATTAACAAAAACGAAAACTTCAAAAAAAAGTATTGATAGCAACAAAAAGTGTATTTCATTGTTAGTTACAATTGTTTCAAGACTAATTGGACATATTCAAACATTATGGCTTTTGAAATTTTTCACATAAATAGCCTTTCTTCAAACTTATTGAAAAAAAAAACACTTTAATAATAGAACATTATGTAACGGCATTTCCCTGAAAGGAAATAAAGCATGCGAAAACATTTATCCCGGATGCATCTTTGTCAGGAGCTTATAAGAAGAAATTGTCTGGGTAATTTGGTAGAGACCGCAGAAGTCAATTTTTTTTTTAAACTTTGGCCTCTATTATGACGCCTTAACATTTATTGTTTTGGGCTCAAATCAAGTTATTAAGTTTGATCCATATCCAAGGAACCTATATCTAAAATTTCAAGTGTTTAGACCCAAAAATGGCGGAGGAGTTTAGTAGAGTTCTTAAAGGTCAAATTGTTGAACTTTGACCCCTTAACAGCCAAATTTCTGATTACGAAGATTTTCCCAAATCTCAATACTCTGCATATCAAATTTCGAGTCTGTAGACTGAAAATTGACAGAGTTATTGTGTAGGGATATGTACACAGGCAGACCGCCACTTTCACTTATATATATATATATATATATATATATATATATATATATATATATATAGTATTTCAAAATACGTTTTAATAATTTAAATAGCAGCAAAAACTGAATGAAAAACTTTCGCATTTATTCATTTATGTTACGTGTGTGTGAGTGCATGGGTTTATACGAGCATATGTATCTTTTATGTGCGTTCTTACACACGCACACACATACATACACATATGTACGTGTATGTATATCTATGTATTCGTCAATGTGAAGAAAACACGCTACCTTGACGTCAATCCACGCCTTACATCCGGTTGGTCTTCCTACCTGATACGACAACAACGTCGATCTGACGACCAAAAGAGACATTTTTGAGCAGAGCGAGTCGTGCGGGTCTAAAGTTAGGCGTCATCCTCGTAGCCGTCGTCTTCGCGCTAATAGCATCAAAAAAGATGAGGAGACCAATTGGCGCCAACGGCGATTATAACGAGCAAAGGCATAATGAATAATGGATGACAAATATGGCGACACAAAGAAAATGGCCGGCAATCTTCAGTTGAAAGAAATGAAATGGTCCGCGCCCTATGCTGCCTGCAAACGGTTGAATTGGGGATCGGTTTCAAAATTGGCGGCGTTTATTGAGTGAACGCTGATAGATTTGTATAATCACACACACACACATTCCTATCAAGAGAAGTTTAATGCCTACTAGACATTATCCTCGAGTGTTTAAGGTCTCTCTGTACAAGGGTTTGTCATAACAATCTGGCATGAGGGTACTTTCTCCATAGAAGTAAACTCTGAAAAATATTCAAAATCACATAGTATTTGCTGCCCAAATAAGATCTCCTCACTGTGGCTAACTTACATTAGCTTTTACGAGGAATGGTGCACCTTCTCCAAGTGGTGTTACCTCAAATAATAACACGAAACTGGATACTTCACCAGACTAGATAAATCCTTGTCCTTGAATCCAGTAAGACCAAGAGACCAAAATGAAAGATTTGCTACAACATATGAAAATTGTTAATTGGGGAGAGGAAAATATGTTCTCAATTTGTTTACTCAGTGTTTGAGAGATAAAGAACTTTAATGAAACATTCGAATATATATGTATCTCATATAGACTTCAAGTGTAAGCCCCAGGTAGTGGGCCCCTTGATTTCTGAGAACTTCGACTGAAGTAAAATAAAACAAAAAAATCAATGGCAACTTAGCTACACAGAATCTTCCGCATTAAATCTCTGTAATGAATCTTCAGGCTAGAGTGAATGGCGCTTGTGTATATCCATGCTGTGTTTAGTTTAGCTAACTAATCAGCAAAAGTAAACACCACATACATAATTTTTCAATAAATATTTATTTTTAAAAATATTTTTTATGTAAACAGTTAACAAAAATGCAATACATTTTAGCCTGACAATTCCTTACGGAGATGAAACGTGGAAAATTCGATGTAGCTTGACTGCCATATATTTTAATAAATTACTACCTGGCTATTCACGTATTGAATACTGTGGAACTCAATACTGAAAACCGACACATAGCATTTTATGTGGACATATGAAATAATATATATATATATATATATATATATATATATATATATATATATATAAGTGAACGTGTCTGTGTGTGTGTCTGTGTACATTTCCCTACGCAATAACTCTGTCAATTTTTAGTCTACAGACTCGAAATTTTATATACATGGTACTGAGATTTGGGAAAATCGATGTGATCGGTTTTTGGCCAGAAATTTGGCGATTAAGGGGTTAAAGTTCAACGATGTGATTTTTGAGAACTCTACCAAACTCCTCCAACAATTTTGGGTCTACGCACTTGAAATTTTAGATATAGGTTTCTTGGACATGGATGTTACTTAATAACTTGATTTTACCAAGATCAGTATCGTTTTAAAGTTCCACCTTTCATACGACAAATATCGAAAAATTGGCTAAAAACATTAATATCTTCCCCTTCAACTAGGCACTTTTCTACAGGGGGAGGGGTCACTTTTTCGCCGATATTTTTTGAAGTTATCCTCTCCTTTAGATTGTCTAGTCTTAATTTTAAAAAATGTCACTTCCGATTAGGCGGTGGTCGTAACAGCATAGACGTTAGGTTTTTTTACCCCGTTCTTTTCCTCCTTCGCGGTACGGGTTCGAGCCTACCTTCCTACTTCCACATTTTGTTTTGTTCAACAGACACATCCAAACACCTAGGCAACGCTGGGCCGAAATGCTAGTATATATATATATATATATATATATATATATATATATATATATATATATATATATATATATATATATATATATATATATATATATATAGTAAGTTTTGAAAAAATATATGAAAATTAAGATACACATATTCGTTTAATCGCCGGGAAGATTTGTAAGATGGAAACAATGAAAACACAAAGAAAACGAAGGAACTATCTCATCCAAAATTAAACAAAGACAGAGATGAATTAGAGGACAAGTCAACCTCTTCCTGATAAACGCACGACCATCGACTGTGATAAATGAGTGTGTGAGTAACAAAAATATCTGATTGGCTAAATACTAAACTCAGTATCACGGAAACATATAAAAACCTGACGAATCCTCACGAGGATGAAACGTGGAAATTCTGTGTAGCTTAATTGTCTTATATATTTTTAAAACTTATTACATAGCTCTACTTACATAGTGTTGACTTAAATACTGACAATAATTATCTAACATGTTATGTAGATATATGAAATACTACTACTACTACTACTACTACTAATCATAATAATAATAATAATAATAATAATAATAATAATCGCTTACAAGACCTCTGCTGAACAAATGCCAAGAGAACTCTTACCTTGGGAAGGCTTATTGCCACTCAAACTCCAGTGGAGACCAATGGCAGCTGCTAGCGAGAAATCAATAGTAAGCAGCTGTTTCAACAATGCAAATTCATTTGCAAATGTTATCGAAAGAGGTGGAGATTACTGGAAATCTGAAGAGAATTGTTATCACTCAGCTTCCAGGGAACACCACAAGTTGATTTCAAGAAGAAATCCTTTATGACCTGTGTAAAAATTGTTTTCAAGGAGAGATCCTTTATAACCTGTGTGAAAGCTACTCAAGGAATGTTCACACCGGCACAGACAGAGAACGAAGGCAGTTACTGTAGCTTTTGTTGATAACATTTTACATTGGGAGTGGGGAACATAGATTGGCGCTCAGTCGAGTATCTACCATAGAAGTAACGATAGAGCAGTCTCGGATCGTGTGTGTGTGTGTGTGTGTGTGTATATATATATATATATATATATATATATATATATATATATATATATATATATGGTGCCCAGAAAACTCGTACCCAGAAAACCCGTATCCGAAAAACTCGCCCCTTTTTTGCTAGATAGGAAAATTGGTCCCTTATTGAATAAATATCGGTTGAAAACACATTTTATGACAGTTCGTGAAGAAGATATTGTCTTTAAAAGAGAATACACGTACCATAATATATTTCTAAACTATTTGTACTTGTTTAATGTTGTTTTTTAAAAAATTAAATTGATTTCAGTTATAAATAATTGCAAATAAATTAAATTAAATATAAATTTAATTTAAAATGAATTAAATAAATCAACTTAAATAATATTTTAAATAGAACACTTGAAGCAGGTTTATTACCATAAATAATTAACATCGTGCTAATAAAAATTAGCGCAATATGCAAATGAGGTTACTCATTTAATGTAGATTTCTTTTGAATAAATAGTATATATAGAAATTATGCGATTTTTTTGGTTTCAGTGTGAAAATTACTTTGTGAAATAGTGTGCTTTTTGTACGTATTAATCAAATTGTGAAGAAGCGAACAGACAGGAATACGACTAATAATACGACCGATAATATATATATGTATATATATATATATATATATGTGTGTGTGTGTGTGTGTGTGTGTGTGTGTGTGTGTGTGTGGTTAAGTATGTTTATAGATTTTTAGACATATGATTCGCTATCAAACCAATTAACCGACCATTATGAATTTTGAACACAGCTGTTAGACAAGCGTAAGGAATCATGATGTTCTTTAAAAACACATTATTCACCAAAGAAAGGAATATGTTGACATGCATTTTATATGACTAATTTATACAGGAAAATACCTTAGAGTGAGAAACGTTCACAACCTCATTAAAATAATATCTCTGTCTCTATCTACTATTATATAAAAGTCACTTTTTGTGTGTATGTGCGTGAGTTTCTTCATTATAGGTTTCGAAACTGCTGAGCCTATCTTTTGCAAAGTTCACAAAAAGGTCATTTATATGTCTGGCAGTGTTCTGGGATATGTTTTGTACGGTGCCCGGAAAACTTGTCCCCGGAAAACTCGTACCTGAAAAACGCGTACCTTGAAAACTCGTACCCGTAAAACTCGTCTATTTTTACTAGGTAGGAAAACTGATCCATTATTGAATAAATATCGATTGAAAACACATTTTATGATTGTTCTTAAAGGATATATATTGTTTTTAAAGACGACTACGCACCCCATATTTTAAAAAATTATTTTTACTTGTTTATACTTGTTTAAAAAAAAATAAACTTGACCACGGAGTGAAGACATGAAAAACGAAACAATATATCTATTTTAAAAAATACTTTAGTTTTAACACTTTTGTGTTATTACAGAACTAAAAAAGAAAGAAAACACTTATGTATTATCAAAGAAAGCAAATATTTTATCCAGAATAATTAATTTAGTTTAAACAATGCTTGTGTTATTACGAAAATAAAAAAGAAAACACGGTACTTATGTATTTTTTGTACCGCGCTGAAATAATAACGTTATTATTTCGAAAGCCATTCTTAACATACGGAGAGGAGGCTGTTTTGCAATTGTTCTCTGCTTTCACCTAACAATTTAATAAAAAAAGATATTGTGAAATTTGAATTTAACCAGAAAAAACTATTTAAAAATAGCGCGGTCTCCGAATACATAAACACCGAAAACACTTCTCGTATTATTTAATAATATATAGAATTTATTTTTGTTAAAAATCATTTGGGGAGCATTTCTGCAGCATGCAGACGGGGCCGTTGTTAGAGGGCGATAACTCCATTTTTTCCTTGGTCACATAACACGGAAAATAAGTAAAAAAAAAAGATTTTCTTTGCCGAACACAAAATATAGAAAACCAAAACATTTAGTGTATAAAAATGCATCAAAATATAATTGTAAAGACATTTATTGTAAAGTCTGCGTAAAAACATGTAACTGTAATAAAACAATTTTGTAATGAAAGCAACATTGGATTTTTATAAAGTAATAAATGAATTAAAGCAACTTTGAACGGTCAGCAACAAATAAATAACTTAAATGAAACATTGTTTGAATTAAAGCAACTTTGAAGGGTCAGCAACAAATAAATAATTTAAATGAAACATTTTTTTTAATTAAAGCAACTTTGAAGGGTTAGCAACAAATAAATAATTTAAATGAAACATTTTTTGAATTAAAGCAACTTTGAAGGGTTAGCAACAAATAAATAATTTAAATGAAACATTGTTTGCATTAAAGCAACTTTGAAGGGTCAGTAACATATAAATAATTTAAATGAAACATTTTTTTAATTAAAGCAACTTTGAAGGGTCAGCAACAAATAAATAATTTAAATGAAACATTTTTTAA
Organism: Euprymna scolopes; assembly: GCF_053919585.1. Lineage (NCBI taxonomy): Eukaryota > Metazoa > Mollusca > Cephalopoda > Sepiida > Sepiolidae > Euprymna > Euprymna scolopes. The sequence goes on from NC_136513.1 coordinate 7,198,683, forward strand.
TTAAAGCAACTTTGAAGGGTCAGCAACAAATAAATAATTTAAATGAAACATTTTTTTAATTAAAGCAACTTTGAACGGTCAGCAACAAATAAATAACTTAAATGAAACATTTTTTTTTAATTAAAGCAACTTTGAAGGGTTAGCAACAAACAAATAATTTAAATGAAACATTGTTTGAATTAAAGAAACTTTGAAGGGTCAGCAACAAATAAATAACTTAAATGAAACATTTTTTGAATTAAAGAAACTTTGAAGGGTCAGTAACAAATTAATAATTTAAATGAAACATTGTTTGAATTAAAGCAACTTTGAAGGGTTAGCAACAAATAAATAATTTAAATGAAACATTTTTTTAATTAAAGCAACTTTGAAGGGTTAGCAACAAATAAATAATTTAAATGAAACATTGTTTGAATTAAAGCAACTTTGAAGGGTCAGCAACAAATAAATAATTTAAATGAAAGATTTTTTTAATTAAAGCAACTTTGAAGGGTCAGCGACAAATAAATAATTTAAATGAAACTTTTTTTTTTAATCAAAGCAACTTTGAAGGGTCAGTAACAAACAAATAATTTAAATGAAACATTGTTTGAATTAAAGCAACTTTGAAGGGTTAGCAACAACTAAATAACTTAAATGAAACATTTTTTGAATTAAAGCAACTTTGAAGGGTCAGCAACAAATAAATAATTTAAATGAAACATTTTTTTAATTAAAGCAACTTTGAAGGGTCAGCGACAAATAAATAATTTAAATGAAACTTTTTTTTTTAATCAAAGCAACTTTGAAGGGTTAGCAACAAACAAATAATTTAAATGAAACATTTTTTGAATTAAAGCAACTTTGAACGGTCAGCAACAAATAAATAACTTAAATGAAACATTGTTTGAATTAAAGCAACTTTGAAGGGTCAGCAACAAATAAATAATTTAAATGAAACATTTTTTTTAATTAAAGCAACTTTGAAGGGTTAGCAACAAATAAATAATTTAAATGAAACATTTTTTTGAATTAAAGCAACTTTGAAGGGTTAGCAACAAATAAATAATTTAAATGAAACATTGTTTGCATTAAAGCAACTTTGAAGGGTCAGTAACATATAAATAATTTAAATGAAACATTTTTTTAATTAAAGCAACTTTGAAGGGTCAGCAACAAATAAATAATTTAAATGAAACATTTTTTAATTAAAGCAACTTTGAAGGGTCAGCAACAAATAAATAATTTAAATGAAACATTTTTTTAATTAAAGCAACTTTGAACGGTCAGCAACAAATAAATAACTTAAATGAAACATTTTTTTTTAATTAAAGCAACTTTGAAGGGTTAGCAACAAACAAATAATTTAAATGAAACATTGTTTGAATTAAAGAAACTTTGAAGGGTCAGCAACAAATAAATAACTTAAATGAAACATTTTTTGAATTAAAGAAACTTTGAAGGGTCAGTAACAAATAAATAATTTAAATGAAACATTGTTTGAATTAAAGCAACTTTGAAGGGTTAGCAACAAATAAATAATTTAAATGAAACATTTTTTTAATTAAAGCAACTTTGAAGGGTTAGCAACAAATAAATAATTTAAATGAAACATTGTTTGAATTAAAGCAACTTTGAAGGGTCAGCAACAAATAAATAATTTAAATGAAAGATTTTTTTAATTAAAGCAACTTTGAAGGGTCAGCGACAAATAAATAATTTAAATGAAACTTTTTTTTTTAATCAAAGCAACTTTGAAGGGTCAGTAACAAACAAATAATTTAAATGAAACATTGTTTGCATTAAAGCAACTTTGAAGGGTTAGCAACAACTAAATAACTTAAATGAAACATTTTTTGAATTAAAGCAACTTTGAAGGGTCAGCAACAAATAAATAATTTAAATGAAAAATTGTTTGCATTAAAGCAACTTTGAAGGGTCAGTAACATATAAATAATTTAAATGAAACATTTTTTTAATTAAAGCAACTTTGAAGGGTCAGCAACAAATAAATAATTTAAATGAAACATTTTTTAATTAAAGCAAGTTTGAAGGGTCAGCAACAAATAAATAATTTAAATGAAACATTTTTTTAATTAAAGCAACTTTGAACGGTCAGCAACAAATAAATAACTTAAATGAAACATTTTTTTTTAATTAAAGCAACTTTGAAGGGTTAGCAATAAATAAATAATTTAAATGAAACATTTTTTGAATTAAAGCAACTTTGAACGGTCAGCAACAAATAAATAACTTAAATGAAACATTTTTTGAATTAAAGAAACTTTGAAGTGTCAGTAACAAATTAATAATTTAAATGAAACATTGTTTGAATTAAAGCAACTTTGAAGGGTTAGCAACAAATAAATAATTTAAATGAAACATTTTTTTAATTAAAGCAACTTTGAAGGGTCAGCAAAAAATAAATAATTTAAATGAAACATTTTTTTTAATTAAAGCAACTTTGAAGGGTTAGCAACAAACAAATAATTTAAATGAAACATTTTTTGAATGAAAGCAACATTGAACGGTCAGCAACAAATAAATAATTTAAATGAAACATTTTTTAATTAAAGCAACTTTGAAGGGTTAGCAACAAATAAATAACTTAAATGAAACATTGTTTGAATTAAAGCAACTTTGAAGGGTTAGCAACAAATAAATAATTTAAATGAAACATTGTTTGAATTAAAGCAACTTTTAACGGTCAGCAACAAATAAATAATTTAAATGAAACATTTTTTTAATTAAAGCAACTTTGAAGGGTCAGCGACAAATAAATAATTTAAATGAAACTTTTTTTTTTAATCAAAGCAACTTATAAGGGTCAGTAACAAACAAATAATTTAAATGAAACATTGTTTGAATTAAAGCAACTTTGAAGGGTAAGCAACAAATAAATAACTTAAATGAAACATTTTTTGAATTAAAGCAACTTTGAAGGGTCAGCAACAAATAAATAACTTAAATGAAACATTTTTTTAATTAAAGCAACTTTGAAGGGTCAGCAACAAACAAATAATTTAAATGAAACATTTTTTTAATTAAAGCTACTTTGAAGGGTTAGCAACAAATAAATAATTTAAATGAAACATTTTTTTAATCAAAGCAACTTTGAAGGGTCAGCAACAAATAAATAATTTAAATGAAACATTTTTTTAATTAAAGCAACTTTGAAGGGTCAGCAACAAACAAATAATTTAAATGAAACATTTTTTTTTAATTAAAGCAACTTTGAAGGGTTAGCAACAAATAAATAATTTAAATGAAACATTTTTTGAATTAAAGAAACTTTGAAGGGTCAGCAACAAATAAATAACTTAAATGAAACATTTTTTGAATTAAAGCAACTTTGAAGGGTCAGTAACAAATTAATAATTTAAATGAAACATTGTTTGAATTAAAGCAACTTTGAAGGGTTAGCAACAAATAAATAATTTAAATGAAACATTTTTTTAAATTAAAGCAACTTTGAAGGGTCAGTAACAAACAAATAATTTAAATGAAACATTTTTTTAATCAAAGCAACTTTTAAGGGTCAGCAACAAATAAATAATTTAAATGAAACATTTTTTTTAATTAAAGCAACTTTGAAGGGTTAGCAACAAATAAATAATTTAAATGAAACATTTTTGAATTAAAGCAACTTTGAAGGGTCAGCAACAAATTAATAATTTAAATGTTTTTGATCGAGAAGCGCCACTTACCGAAAATTTAGTGAAACGCACCAAGAAAAGATGGCTGTCGTCCGCATACTGCAGCAGTTCCTTTTGTTATTTCGTGAACACAAAAAGTTTTAAAATTAAATTAATTAAAAATAGAAATTGTTTTATTATTTGATAATACAAGAAGTGTTTTCATTTTTTTTGTTTGTTTCGTAATAACACAAGAAGGGTTGAAAACTAAAGTAATTTATATATATATATATATATATATATATATATATATATATATATATATATATATATATATAGTTATTTATATGAATATATAGTTTCGTTTTTAGTGTCTTTCGTTCGTTTTCGTTACATTATCAACCATATCCACTTCCGGTAGCTTGATTTTTTTTCCGAGCAGTGATCTTGGACATTACCTAAAAATATACAAGTTTATTTTCTTTTTGGGCTCGTTTTAAAACTATCTTTACCTCAGTATTATCTTTTAATTTCCTATTTTTGAGCCATTATTGAGACTCCATAGACGTGACCCTCTCATGCTGGACAGTTTTTGTACAAAAGTAACACTCGACATACTTGTTTTTTAACTAAATAAACTGTTTAAACTAAGTTGAACCACTAAAAACTTACAAAGCAAGGTAAAAAAAAACACTTAGAAAAAAACAATTTTATTTTGTAAAATAACAGTAAACAAGTAAAAAATGATTTTTTTTTAATATTATGGGATGTGTATTCTATTCAAAGCTAAAGAGAAATCGATTTTAACTTTTTTTAAAACAACGGTAAAGAAATAAAATAATGGATCAGTTTTCCTGTCTAACAAAAATTAACGAATTTTCAGTTACCGAGTTCTCCGAGTACGAGTTTTCCGGGGACGAGCTTTTCTTAAATTCGTTTTGTACAGAAATACATCGGATAGGTATCGAAAATCGAAAAAATCCGATCCTAAAAATAGTCTTTTTTTCTTTTCATTTTATCTTACTTTGTTTATCAACATCAAGAAAGTAACTATTTTCCTTTATATTTTCCAGATACATCTGCCTTACCTAAAAAAATGCTAGGTTTATTTTTGGTGTCTTTAAAAAAACACAAAATATTTTTGCTGATCGGGCGACTTTGTTTCCAAAAACTATATGATAAAATTATTTTTCAAGACTTATTGTTTATCTCAATAAAAAAAAAAATCGTTTCCGAAACGATCGTAAAATTTATTGATTTTGTTTGTTCTTCCTTATGAAACCGATTTTTAATTTTTAATTTTAATTATGAATTATCAATCATCTTACTAAATATTAAAATAGCTCTAGGATATATATATATATATATATATATATATATATACATATATATACATACATATATATATATATATACATATATATGCCTATCGAGCTTATGATATATATATATATATATATATATATATATATATATATATATATATATATATATATATATATATTACAGAGAGCAATGTTTTCTTTTATGTTAATTGTGTTAATGAATATACTAATACATTAAAATATACTCTGCTCTTCAGACTGTTCTAATCCTCTTAAAATATATATTTATATATATATTTATATATATATATATTTATATACATATATTTATATATATCTATATATATCTATATATATGTTTATATATATATTTATATATATGTATATATATTTATATATATATATATTTGTATAGATATCTATATATATATTTATTTATTGGTATATTTATATATATATTTATATATATATATATATAAATATATATATATATATATATATATATATATATATACAGTGCGTTACTTGCTTTATTGTAGATCACATTTTCCTTGATAACTTTTTTATTACTAAACGTAATTAACTGAAATTTTGTACAGCTATAGAAAACACATTGATAAGTTAGTCCATAAAATTTTATCCAAATATTCTTACTAGTCCAAAAGTTATAACAATTTTTGAAAAATATGAAACTTTTACTGTTTCTCGCTTTATTGCAACGTATTGAAAATACAGTTTAAAGGTAATAAAAGTATGAATTTATTTGTTAATTTAATTCAAATTAGTAACAATAACAGATATATAACCATATAGAAATCAAATACAACCCACAAAGCGTGACATTTTAATGAAAAACAAATTATTTATCAATATAATTTCCCTTCCTTGCAATCACCTTAAACAGTCTATTATCAACAGATGAGGTTAGTTTTTTTATTTGAGAAGGTGTTATGGTCCTAGACACTTCAAGAATTTTATTCCAAAGGGCATCTTTTGATGTGAATTGCCGTCCTCCTTCATAAACCCCTCTTTTCAGAATTGACCAAAAGATCTCTATTGGGTTCAGGTCAGGAGAACAAGGCGGCCAGGTCATGAGAGTTTCGTCTTTGATCCACAGAGACTCAAGGTAGGATTTGGTAGCTTTTGCAGCGTGAGATGGAGCGTTATCGTGCATAAAAGTAAGGCGTCTACGATGAAGAAGTGGAAGGTCGTCCAGCCAAGGTGACAAATGCTCCTCCAAAAACTGGATGTATGTTTGGCTGGTAAGTTTAACGCCGTCAGGAACTCTGAAGGGTCCTAAGAGTTCATCTCCAACGATTCCAGCCCAAAACATAACTCCTCCCCCTCCTTGTTGACGCCTGATACGATATGGCATAGGA
>NC_136513.1:7210000-7235000 GCF_053919585.1 Euprymna scolopes
AGGTTAATTTTTTTAAGGGCATGAAAATCTTTCATCGCGTCCAAACAGAAAGTGGGGGGGGGGGCTTAAATAAATTTGAAGACAATTCAAACGTGTTATTTGGATTCATCGGACTGCTGTTCTCATCTTGAGTGTGATTTTCTTAACGTTTCGGTCGATATAACCCCCGACTTTCTTCAGGTGTTTCTGTCGAACTTGGAGATGTTTCTGTCGAACTCGGAAATTTGAACGGAATTTATTTACTTCACGGGGGATAGCAGCCTTGATAATGTTCTCAATGTATTCCAACTCATGTTCCCTGTGAACATTAAGCCGAAGAGTTTGAAAGAAGTATTTTCAGGTGACGTATCTTTAGTCATAGCTATTAGTGGTTGAGAAAGATTTCTTATGATTATTAAAGGAAACGAGTTTAGTCTTGGCATCATTAAACGTTACCATCCATTTTTGTCTCCATTCCACTAGAGAATGGAGGTCTTCCTCTAGGATTTCCGTCATTGTTTTGGATATGTGTTCATTCAAATATTAAGCGAGCCGACATTAATGGACTTTTTTCTACCAAAACGTTCATTAACAATGTTTTTTATGCTTAACATATTTCAAACTGATATAAATTATTGCACAATAAAAATAATTAAATTAAAACCAAAATCATTTTTCTCATTTCGAATTATTTAATCAAGTAAAATTCACTAAAAGTTTCCGATATTTTTGCTTATTTAGTTAATTTGCTAGAATAACTTAAAATTTAGTAATCAAATAAAAAATGACATTTTACTTGAAGGATAATGATTTTGTTTCTATTTAATTATTTTTATTGGGCAATAATTTATGTCAGTTTAAAATATGTTAAATCGGCCTTGATAAGTGGTGACGCCTATGTAAAAAAAAAAAGAATAAATAAATATAAAAAATAAAGAATGTGGGGAAAATTATCGATAGTGGTTTTGGCTAGATGAGTGTTTTTCGTGAAAGTTTGGCGAGAGGGGACCATAGATAGGGACTCAGAAGAGCACCGGCCATAAAAATAACGATAAAGCAGAGAAAGGCTAACAACGTCTTTTCTGGTGGAAAGACGTTGCAGTGAAAAGAAAAAGGCATCCCTCTCTAAGCTACGAAGTCTATTTTGAACTCTGTCAAGGAAGGATAAGCTGCTTCTGTCCAGATGTGGCAATAGTACTCCATCATTGGACGTACCTAGCTTGTATATAGATAGAGAATTGCGTTAGGAATGAGGTATCTACTAAAGCGGTAGAAGGATCCTACCATTTTTCCAACGACCTTGGCAACGGATTTGATGTATGTGTTCCATTTCAGATCAGGAATAAAAGTCAATCCCAAAAGCTTGTCAAAATATGGAACCTACCCAAAACGAGAGCCATTCATTTCAATTGATGCCAGATGGGATTCAGAAAGGTGATGATGTAAAGATAGAGGCTTGGTTTTAATGCATTAAAAGTAACAAGCCACCGCTTTCCCCATTGTACTATCTGTTCAAGATCAGAGGAGAGAGAGAGAGTCAGAGAGTACTTGGTAATTTACGGCCTTTGATGTATTGCCATAGATGGTAATGTCGTCAATATAAATGTCAACGAATGATATTAGGGTGTTATTTAGAAGATCATTGATGTAAATCAGGAAGAGAGTTGGGCCCAGGATGGACCCCTGAGGAACTCCAGCATTAATATTTTGAGCTTCTGATTTCTGCCCATCAACCATTACTCTTATGAACCTTTCGGATAGAAATGATCGAATAATTGAGAAAACATTTCTTACTATACCGTAGCTGGATATCTTATGAAGTAGACCTTTATGACATACCCCATCAAAGGTCGTTGATAAGTCAAGAGCAATTGCCCTAGAAAGGAAACCTCCGTCAAGAAATGGACTAATTTTATGAGATATAACCGCAAGAACATCTGCTGTAGATCTAGCAGAATGGAAACCATATTGTATGTCAGTAAGAAAGTTATTTTTGCTGAAATGGTTTGTTACTTCTCTATTTAACAGATACCAGCAACTTACTTATGACGTACAGGAGACTAATTGATCATCTGAATTCTTAAATACAGGGCATACTGATGAGGTTTTCCAGGGCGTTGGAAAGCAATTCTCCTTAAGACAGTGCTTAAACTGCTTTGGAAGTATAGAAGCAAGTTCTGGTTGAAGCTTTTTTAGCACTATAATTGGAATGTCGTCAGGGCAGTTGCTTTACTAAAATCAAGGTTTTTGATTAGCTTTGCAACATCACGCACAGATATTTGTATGTTGCATAGCGTGTTTTGTGATACAGGTGGAAATAAAGGAGTTGACGGCCTTGGTCGAAAAGAGTAGAATTAGCTGCACAGTTCTTGGCAAAGAGTTTGGCTTTGTCTGATGGTGAATAGATTACTTTAGGTCTATTTATGATGGTCGGGATAGGGCACACGCTTCTGTTCAGAATCTTACTTGCTATTTGCAAAACTGGTGGGAACCAAGCCGCTACTCAACTACTTTGGACTTAACGGACTGAGCATACAACTCTCTCACGTTCTTTATTACTCTTTTACAGTGGTTACTAGCAGTCCTGAAACCGGCTTTAGTCTCAGTCCATCTATTATGTTGGAAGCAATGGAAAAAGTGATTTCTGTACGCAATAGCAGCAACACACCATGGAAAGAACTACGATTGGCTGTTAGGTTTTGCTGGAATATTCTGGAGGGTATGAAGCAGTATATACCTACAATTAACCATTCCGTCAGGTTTGATACTATAGAGGACACATTATGTTTAAACATGGAACGCAGAGGTAGATTTGATATAAATGTACGAAAACTATCTCAGTCAGCCATAGAGTATCGATATACTGTACGATGGAAAGGTACGTCTGAAGACTTTTTACATTTTGTTTATATCTTCACTGATACAACCGATTGATTAGAAGATCTCCGTGGTTATAGAACGAAAGATGAACATAGCTCAGAGCAAGTTGTGAGGAAAAGATCAAGGAGACTTGCATACTGACATCGGATGGGTTCTTGAACAATCTGAGTGAGGTCATAAGCAATAGAGTATCGATATAGAGTACGATGGAGAGAATATAAATGTTGGATCTATTTATGCTATGTTAAAGTCTATTATACATTTAATAAAGCAATCAAATAAAAAATATGAATTACAAACTGAAATAAAAATACTATTAATATTTGCAGCTAATGAAAAACAATATCTCAAAATTCAACTACTTATCTGTAAAAAATTAAAAAAAAATAATTTGACTCCCATTAGCTAGAATCTAAAACCGAAACCAAAATTAATAAATGGACTCGTTAAAAATATATGGCAGTGAATAAAAAAGACAGAAAAGAAATGCAAAGGGAAAAGACAAGAAAAAGGTAATAAAAATAGAAAGAGGGAGAAAATAAATAGCGAATAGCAGATAAGAAATACGGAGATACATATAAAATATATATAAAAAGTGTAACCACGTTTTTAATAGAAAAGATTCAAGCAAGCAAGCAAGGATGCACAGACGGTCCTCAGGGTTTTATTTATCTATCTACAATTATATAAATGCAACGTTATCTGTGTGTGAGAGTTCGTTCCTTATAGACTTCGAAACGGCTTAACAGATTTTCTTTAAAATTTACAGAACTTTAGCGTATAAGTTTGGCAGTGATTTTAGTTAAGTTTTTTCTCAGAATACCCCCGATACTTACCGATAATCGATAATCGAAATCGTTATTTTAATTTATTTATCATCGGTAAAACCATTTTCCATGTTGTCGCTTAGCAACAATGAGAGAACAACGGGCAGTGAAAATTCTACTGTGGATAAGTTGATAACGTGTTGTTTTGTTTTTATTTATTTATTTATTTGCATGACGTGGTCTGCATTTTAAAACTCCGCACGTAAATTTTTGTTGTTGTTGTTGTTGTTGTTGTTGTTGTTGTTGTTGTTAACTAAAAAGAAGTGTATTTATAAGATTGGAAAATGTACGTGTGCGTGTATATTTTTAAAATAGTTATTGTTTTTTGCAATATAAAACTGGAATATTACGGTACTTTAAACAAACTTTATAATTCATTATAGAAAAAACAAAATCGTAAACTAAGCAAAATGATTTCTTTGTCGAAATAAAAAAATACATTTGAATTTCACTCAAGTAACTTAAAATAATAAAACTTCAAATAAAACTTTTTTACCTAAGTTTGCTTTAAACTAAGTGTTTGGTATAAAATGGTTATTTTCCTTAATCAAAAATTCACAGACAGTATTACCTCACGCAATTACAGTACAAACACAATTTAATATGTTTTTACATTAAAAAAAAGTTCTTATTTTTTTTTTTTTAATTAACTTGAAAGAAGTTTATAAGACTTGAAAATTTACGTGTGCGGGAAGAATATCTGCTAAGGGATAAATCAGAAAAATTGTATTGTTACTGGCACGTTGCATCCACTGTGTGGAGGCTACGTTGATCAGTAAGATGTCAATATAACTGAAATTTACTAAAATAATTTTCAGATTACAAGAAAAGAAAAGAAAATATTGGAATTAGCAAAGATACAGATGAAAATAAGTATAAGAAAAGGCATCAAAGCAACCTCCAAGTAAGGCCGGGTAATACTGCTAGTAATTTTTTTTTTCTGTTTACAGTTGTTGACAGTTTGAAATCGATGTGAGTGCGCTAGGCGTGGTTTTGGCGCGAATTTAAAATAGGGGTTGTTACCACAATATTGAAAACATTTCGGAAGGTTAATTCGAAAATAATTGAAAACCCAAAAATGCTACTAATATTTTATTACATCACAAGCAGATACTTATGCATATCACTGCATATACATATATGTGTGCGTGTACGTGTGTGCGTGTGTATCTATATATCCATCTCTCTCTCTCTCTCTCTCTCTCTCTCTCTCTATCTCTCTCTCTCTATATATATATCTATATATATAAAAATGTAAAGTTGGTTTGTTCTAAACAAATAAAACCCTATTTCTAAGTTACCAATTTATTTGAAATTTTCAGACAACCCATCTTTAGAGTCGAGGTATGTTTTTATGTTATTGAAATAAATTTATCTCGCGATTTATTAAAATTAAAATATTAAATAAAATAAATATATTTTTTTTACTGCGAATCTGTTCTGTTGATAAAACTGAACTTCCGGTTCGATTCATTTCACAGCCACGAATTGACGAAAGATTTCATTTTCTGTTAACTCGATAAGTAAAAAAAACAAAACAAAAAAACTTACTCATGCAGAGAGTGATCCGTGCTGAAATAATAATGTTATTATTTAAAAAGCCATTCTAAACATGGGGAAGCGAGGGTGTTTCGTACCTATTCTGTACTTTAACCTTACAATTGAATAAAAACATATCATAAAACTTTAAACGTGGAAAACGATTTTAAAAAAATAGCGCGGATCACTCTCTGCATTAGCACACACACACACACACACACACACACAAATAATAATAATCCCATATTTTAAAACTTTAAATTCATTTATGTACTTATGTTTTTTAAATTTTATTTATGTTAAGGCTTCACTCATGAAACATTACGTTTTAATTGTTTAGTTTATTTTCACGGCATTTACATAAAAAAGTTTGTTTTAACTTTTTCTAAACTGTTTCATTTTTACGACATGCCTCAACGTATTATAAACACCCTAACCCCCCATGTTAAAAAAAAACAAAATAAACGCCCTTCCATAAACCTCGAAAGCCGTTCTTAACATGGGGAAGTTAGGGTGTTTATAATATGCTGGGGCGAGTCGTAAAATTAACGAAGTTGCTATCTATTATTTATTGCGAAAATTGCTTGAAATTTATTTATTCGACAAAAAAAATTAAATTTTGGTACTCCTTGGGCGTTGAGTTCCATGGCGACCAGTAGAAAAAAATAATAGTCGCTCCTTTAGTCTCCCACCTCACCCCGCGCGTAACATATTTTATTTACTGACGTTGCCGTAACTAAACGATTATCTGTCAAATTTACAAACATTTATTTATTTTGAAAAAAGTTTTACTTTTTATGAATATTAAAAGAAAAATGGGTACTCATGCAGAGAGTGATCCATGCTGAAATAATAACGTTATTATTTAAAAAGCCATTCTTAACATGGGGCGGGTGTTTTGAACCTATTCTGTACTTTAACCTTGCAATTGATTAAAAAAAAACACGATTTAAAAAATAGCGCAGATGGCAGATCAGTGCACTCTCTGCATTAGCACCGAAAAATGTTACTAAACATTTATTAATAATTTTTCACTTTTTACAAACATTTGATTTTAAATTTCTTTTTAAATGACGACTTTTATCGACTTTTTTTTTTAAATATCCCCCCCAATGGTGTTTATTCCAAAATCCGTTGTTAACATGGAGAGGTTGGGGGTGTTTATTCTGAAAGCCGTTTTTAACATTTGTGGAGGTGGATCTAATGTAAAAAAAAAAATTAATTAAAAAAAAACTAAATCATTTACTAATAACTTCTCACTTTTACAAATATTTTTTAATTTACATGCGCAGATGAACAAATTATTGAATAGTGCGAAAACAAAGAATTTAGGTCCACCTCCACAATTTTCTGTTTTAAATGACGACTTTTATTGATAAATAAATTTACTTCTCCGCAACTTTTATTGATAAATAAATCTACTTCTCTGCCACGGGCACTGAACCCCTCCCTTTTTTTTTAATAGTATTTTCGGGTGGGTATGCTGACAACAAATATCAGTTAAATTTTGCAAATATCCCCCCCTCCAAAAGTGGTGTTTATTCCGGAAGCTGTTCTTAATATGAGGAGGTTGGGGAGGGGGTGATTATAAGGTGGACCTAATCTAAAAAAAAAAACAAGTTGTTTATGCGCACATAAGCAACTATTTTTTTATTAACTTTTTTTTTTAATTTTTAATTTAAAAATTAGTAAATTTCAATGAATAGAATAATAAATCATTTATCATTAATATGTGTTTTTGGTTTTGTGTTGAATGAAATTTTTTTTTTTATTACAACAATAATGAACCAATTTAAATCTTCCGGCATGCGTTTAAGGGTTACGAAATTATCAATAAATCGTTTAGTTACTAAGCCAACGTCAGTAAATTAAAAAAATGTTACATGCGCATGCATTAGCCTTGACTGGGAGGGGGGGGCTAAGGGAGCGACCATTAAATAATTATGCTGGTCGCCATGGAACTCAACGCCCAAGGAGTACCTAAAGTGGCACTTATGCACTTATGTTACCGTGCTATTTTTTAAAATAGTATTTTCCTGTTAAATTCAAATTTTGCAATATGTTTTTCTTTTATTAATTTGTTAAGTGAAAGTACAGATAACCCGGTCGGTTTCTAATGCGAGGAAAATCTAGCCCCCTCCCCCAAAAGGGGTACTCTGGATAATAACAAAACATTAAAATTGCCTCAGTCTCGAAAGATTTCTTCTCTACTGAACGAGGAAAAAAACGGTGAAGTGTAGTTCACCTTCTGTTTCTCTCCCCCTCTCTCAATATCTCTCTCTATCAATCTCTCCCTTTCCCTCTCTCAATCTATCTTTCTCTCTATATCACCCTCTCCATCTCTCTGTGAGCCCCTTTCTCTCTCTAACTCCCTCTCTCTCCTTTCCTCTGTTTCATCCCTCTCTGTTTCTAACACTCCACCTCTCTCTCTCTGTTTATCTATCAATCCCTTTATCTCTCTATCTCCTTCTCTTTCTCTATTTTCCTCTCACTGTCTCTTTTCTATCTATATATCTTCCTCTCTATCTGTCCATCTCTAATCCCTCATCCTATTTTAGTCTCCTAAATTAATTACAGTGAATAAGGCATTGTCAAAACATGGATAAATCCTATTTTAGTTACCTAATTTACTGACTGTGAGAATAGAAGTTATTTGGAAATTACTGCTACCTTGAACAGCACCAGAACTAACTAGTAAAACCTTTCTAATTAAATTGATTTTGGCAGCCATTTGGTAACAAAATGACATAGCCTTAGCCCTTGCTGCATGAGGAATACCTGCGACCTTGCTGCCAAGTAGAAGAATTATTTATTCTACTTTAAAACATTCAACTTTTCAAAAATCTCATCTTCGACATCTCCAAAACATCCAATATGGGGAAAAATATTGCAGAAATGCAAACTTATTGTTTAGGATGAATGCACAATGGTACGCAAAAAATCACTTGATGCTCTTGGTCGATCCTTGCAAGATTTGCGTGGCAATGTCAGACCATTTGGGAATGCAGTAATATTGCTTGCAGGAGATTTCAGACAAATGTTACCTGTTATTCTTCAATCAACACCAGCAGATGAAATAAATGCTTGCCTCAAATACTCTACTTTTTTGTTCCATGTGAAGACATTAAACTTTACTCAAAATACGCATGTACAGTTGCAGACTGTTCGATCCGCACAAAAACTTTTGCATCACTTGTGGGAAATTGGGTACGAAAAAGTGCCAGCTGATCAGAGTTAAGGGCAAAATTCTTTGACTTTTAACTTCTGTAATTTCTGTAATTTTATTTCATCAAAAGAATAGTTAGTTTAAAAGGTTTTTGCAGATATTCAAAATATAAGCATTCCATTTGACTGAGTGAATGAGCTATTCTTGCAGGTCAATACAAAGATGCCCATGAACTTAACGCTATAATTAAATGTAAAATTCCAAGTGAGGTAGTCAAATACAAATCCATCGACACTGTTGTGAAAGCAGATAAAGTGGTTAATTATCCAACAGTTATATTTGCCAGGGATGCCACCGCATGTATTGTAACTGAAATTTGGTGTACTAATTATCATGTTGTGAAATATAAACCAATCCAAGCTTTGCAATGGCACATAGCTTGCAGTAAAAAAAGAAAATAACAAACAATATCATAGAAACAGCAATCTTAACAGGACCTTTCACAGATGAATATATCTTCATTCCATGCATTCCTATGATTCCCCCGGATACATCATTACACTTTAGCAAATTGCACTTTCCAATTTTATTGTCATTTGCAATAACCATCAACAAAGCACAGGGAACAATCTTTACAATTGTGGGCCTTACAGTTACACACTGACTGTTTTTTCACATGGACAATTTATGTTACATATTCAAGAGTCACCAAACCGGAAAATCTCTATATCAGCTAAGAAAATGGAACAACAAAAACTGTGTACCCATGCAAAATGGAAATTTAAACCTATAAGAAACATGCTTTTTCTCATTTTGGAACTTTTCCATTGCGCCAATTTGAGCCACAGCAACGCGTGGCAGGGTACAGCTAGTATATATATATATATATATATATATATATATGTGTGTGTGTGTGTGTGTGTGTGTGTGTGTGTGTGTGTGTGCGTGTGCATGTGCATGTGTCTCTATATATATATACATACGTATATGTGTGAGTGCGTGTGTGTGTGTGTTTATCTTAACATCAGCTAAATCGCGTTACAGTGAAAACCGCTGGGATCGAGTTTCAAACCTGGCTTGAGGTAGTTGCTAGTCTAGCCGTACTGATGAGCTGTTATATAGCGAAACAGTACTGTATGTGGATGACTATATATATATATATATATATATATATATATATATATATATATATATATATATATGAGCAAACAGTTAATAAAATATGTTAAAAAACACTTTGAAATGAGTTAAAAACATATTTAATCTGAAAAGGAAACACTAGATAAATGGATAGTCCTTAATCCCCAGAGTTTCGAAGAAATATTTTCCTTCCCATCAGAGGGTAGGAATTAGCAAAATGCGGGATTGGATTTTGCATGCAGAAGTATTTGATGAAACAACAAGTAAGTCAAAGATCTTACTTGAAAACAAAAAAAAAGTGAAGCAGAGGGAATATGGTAAAGAAAAAGGTGATTACACTCGAATAGATAGTCTGGTGGAAGATAAAAAAAATCCAGTGACGGTAAAATCCAAAAGTAAAACTTCAAAAAAATTAAAAGAATTTCCATTTGTACAAGCAAACATCCAAGGAGATCCCGTAATTGGAAGAAGATGGTCCATAATAATTCAAAGGCAGAAATCCATGGAATAATTCACAAAAATGTGTACAAGGGGAAAAAAAAGAAAAGATTCCAATAATATTAATAAAAGAAAAATAAGATGTGCTTTTCACTCTACTTCCGAGACATAAATATAAATAAGAAAGATCTGGGAAGAGAAAAAAAAAGAAAAAGAAAAAGTAATTATATTATAAGCACTATTTCCTATTTGGTTTTATCGAGCTTTTTTATCTGGCTGAGATAATTTTATAAATATTAATTCTTTAATATTTATAATTTACTTTAATTTTACCATCTTGGATCATTTTGTTAAATTCAATTGTAATTTTCACTTTATATATATATATATATATATATATATATATATATATATATATATATATATATATATATATATATATATATATAGTGTTTGTTTTCATAGGTGTTTATTCCATGAAATTACGATTTATATAACATAGTGTAAAGTCATACACCTTTTTTAACGATGTCATTTCATTTTAACAAATCCCACACGTTGTAGTCTCCATCGCAAAGAAAACAGAAGAAAGGAAAAACAACGCACTTTTTTTTCTTTTTTTCCAACAACGCATTTTTTTTTCTAGAGATTTAAACTATTCATTTCTCTTTCTCTGGTCGCATATGAGTTTTCGCTTCTGCTCCGACGCCATCCACACGTGTCCTCGCTTTCTCTGAACACGTTTAGAATACCTCTGCTTTTCTGAACACGTTCTGAACACGTGCTTTTCTTAACACACCTCGAACCCCAATTCTCCGAACACTCGTATCTCGAACACGTCCTTTCCCTCTCTCTCTCTCTCTCTCTCTCTCTCTCTCTCTCTCTCTCTCTCTCTCTCATGTTTCGAACGCGTCCTTTTTCGCTCAATCGTTTCTCGAATCCTCTGCGTCTCGAACACGTCCCGAGTACATGCTTCGCTGGTCACGTCTGTCATTTTCATCTCTGCTGTGACGTCACATCGCTCAGCCGGCTTGGTAATTTGCATATGGCTGCTGCTAACCCAGTGTCAGCAGCTCTGTTACAATAGTAATCATTAAGAAGCACAATCATATTTCAGTAGAAACATCTTTGGCTACATATGTACTTACATGTTTCAGCTACGATCTTATTCAAAGTCTACCTTCGACAGGCCATTTAGCGTGAGTATTCTCTATCAGTAGTCTGATGATGTTAGACATTGAATTAAGCCGTTTCTGAAACATGCACGCATATATATAGCGAAAAATGTTTGCATAAATAAAAATATGCTAATATATAAATATCTATATTGATATCATTTAAACACGGTAGTGTTAAAATATATAGTTAAGTGGCAGTTTTATTCATTTAGTACAGCTTTAAAGCTTCACCACTCACTCATTTTCGGACCAAGTTTCAAACAATTAGTACAGTTTATAGATCCCCTTCTCAGCTACATTGTGAAAAGATTTTTCAATTTTCGTTCAGTAAAAAAAAAGCTATGATAAATTTTTTGGTGTTCAAAATCGTAAAAAATATGTAAGGTGAGCGACGCTTTTTATGACTGGTTTCCATAGCAACCACGTTGCTTCAGCGACTAGTGTTGCTACTAATTCACTGCTGTCTCGAAAAGAGAAGTAACAAGTCAAACAGAGAGAACGAACGAATGAAAGGGAGATACTTGTGGGGGGGGGGTTATTGAAAGCAGACGAGTGCCCTACATTCTTATTATATATGTGTTTATGGAGGCAAAAAAAAAAAAAAATAAGACTGAAATTAAACAAAGAATAAGTGAATTTATTGGAAACCTGAAAAAGCATGGATTACAATAGAAAAATGCAAGCATAAAAAGTAATATGGTTAAACTTAAATATGGAAAAGTAAAGGACTAGTTGTTAAAACTGGAAAAGAAAAGGATAAGATATTCTGGTAAAACATATAATAAATTTATAACTTAAAATATTGCAATATTAATTCTTTTAAAATTTAATTTATAACATTATGTAATCAATTCTTACTGCAATATTTCAAGTTATAAATTTATTCTATTTTACACTAGAATATCTTGTCCTTTTCTTTTCCCATTTTTAACAAGTAGTCTTTCACTTTTCCGTGTTTAATCTTAACTATATTACTTTTTATACTCGCATTTTTCTATTGTAATACAAACATATATATATATATATATATATATATATATATATATATATATATATGATTGCAACGTCTATATACAATACACACATATATATATACATACATATATATATATATATATATGATTGCAACGTCTATATACATACACACACACACATATATATATATATAATTGCAACGTCTATATACATATACACACACATATATATATATATATACATACAAATATATATATATATAATACATAGAGGCATATATATATAATACATAGAGGCATATTTATATATATAGTGTGTGTATGTGTCATAAACATGCGGTTTAAGTGGGAGAAAGAATGTCATTATTAGAAGAATGGACGGGCGTAAGCAGACTTTTTTTTTCTTTTGATTCACTCATTCTATGTCACACAATTTCTTAATTTTATTTTTGTTTGTTTGTTTTGTTTTTTTCTTATTTGCTTTTAAGCCTTCAGTTCCAAAACCATCGGGGCACCTTCTTGTCGCACGTCCTACGTACTCAGGAACTGGCGCCAAACGCACTTGGAGACTCGCAGACGAACCAAGCAGGGACCCGATGAGGGCGTCTAGACGGGCCAATTCTACTATCCATGTTGACGAGGGGGATCAGATTAATTCCCGACCTCTCTCTCTCTCTCTCTCTCTCTCTCTCTCTTTCCTTTTCTATCTCTCTTCCCTCCCCTCTTTCGCTCTTTCTGTCGTGGACACGTAATGACGCCAAGGATGACGATGATGACGACGACGACACGCAGCGAAGCGTCAACGACGTAAGTTAATGCTTGACAATGCATTACAAATTCCAACCTTCATCAGGACAAAGATTATTGGAGGGGGCTTCAATGACATGATAACACACACACACACACACACACACACACACACACACATATATATATATATATATATATGGCTCTCTTGATATATTCTGGCATATATGCATACGTATTAATTTTTGTGGCGTATTGTATATTGTTTCGTAGTGTTTAATTATTTTGTCATCTCTTTCATTCTTGCACCCATATGTGCATTCACCTACACCTATGCACACCTAGTATATTAGTGGCCTGGCAAAGGCACAGGAGAGACAGCCAAGAAAAAAACAAACCCTAAGCAAAATACATCCCAAAGCAGCAAAACTGAAGCTGGCCTACCAAAACACTATATATATATATATATAAAATGTAGGCAAATTTGGGCATATTTTATTGGTTTGAGGCAATTTAATGCTTCAAATCTCAGCGGCTATTTATAAGAATTTAACAAATTAAGGCTCGGTGGAAAAGAAATGATCTGACTTGTGTAGTGCGCTTTGTGACATTTGCCCTTAAAGTCGCACATAAAGGGGATCAACAATAATCCAGAACCTATTTTGGCACTTTTTTACAGCCAGAAAAGGTTTCAATCAAAGTCATTTGATTTCCTAGTTTTGCATATGAATTACAAAATATCTGATATTTCCCTCAAGCCTTGATAGAGGGACGACTAAAACTTTTTTTTTTTTTTTTTTTTTTACAAAGGCATCACCACATTATCAAGGCCCAGAGGCCACTCAAGGATAAGGGTTAAAGAGTGTACAGTAGAAATTGGTTAATATAGTAATCATTAGTAATGAAAATTTGGTAAATTTAATAACTTATATGGAACGGCTCATCAAGAACTTATTTACTTTAGACTTGAACACAACCATATTGTAGTCAGCCGGAAAGCAGGAAAACGGAACACAATTCCACAGGCGTGCAGTTCTAAGAAAGAAGCTTTGTTCATGGAATCTACGTTTAGGTTTAGGCACAGATAAAGAGTGGGGGAAATTATTGATAGTGTTTACAGCTAGACGAGTGTTTCTTGTGAAAGTTTGGCGAGGGGGGACCATAGATTGAAGCTCAGTTGAACACTTTCCATGAAAATAACGATACATCAGAGACAAACTCGCAACATCTCTTCTGTGAGATAGAGGTTGCAAGGAGGAGAAAAGGACATCTCCTACGAGGCTACGAAGTCTATTTTGAACTCTATCAAGGCAGGACAAGTCCTTTCTAGCAGCTCCTGCCCAGATGTGGCAACAGTATTCCATCCTTGGACGTACCTGGCTCTTATATAGGTAGAGAATAGCATCAGCAGTGAGATATCTACTGGATCGATAGAAAGATCCCACCATTTTTCCAGCGGCCTTGGCAACAGATTTGATATACGTGTTCCATTTAAGATCAGGAGTAATGGTCAAGCCCAGAAGCTTGTCAAAACTTGAGGCCTCCTGAAGACGAGAGCCATTCATTTCAATTGATGCCAGATGTGGATTAGAATGTTGATGATGTAAAGAGAGAAGCTTGGTTTTAGATGCATTAAAAGTAACCAGCCACTCCTTTCTCCATTGTACTACGTGCTCAAGATCAGAGGAGAGAGAATTGGAGAGAACTTGGTCGTTTACTGTCTTAGATGTGGTACCATAAATGGTAGTGTCGTCAGCATAAATGTCTACAAATGATGTAAGGATATGATTTGGAAGATCATTAATGTAGATCAGGAAAAGAGTTGGGCCCAGGATGGATCCCTGAGGGACACCGGCATTAATACTGAGAGCTTCTGATTTTTGCCCCTCAACTACTACTCTTATGAACCTATCAGAAAGAAATGATTTAATAATTGAGAAGACATTTCCAGCTATACCATAGCTAGCGATCTTATGAAGTAAACCTTTATGCCATACCCTATCAAAGGCTTTAGATATGTCAAGAGCAATTGCCCTAGAAAGATTGCCACCGTCGAGAGATTTGCTAATCCTATGCGATATAACTGTAAGGACATCTGCTGTAGATCTAGCAGAACGGAAACCACATTGAGTGTCACTAAGAAGGTTATTTTTGTTGAGATGTTTGATTACTTCTGTATTTAACACAGATTCTAGCAACTTACTCATGACGCACAGGAGACTTATTGGCCTGTACTGAGAGGGGGATGAGCGATCACCTGAATTCTTAAATACAGGGCATACTGATGAGATTTTCCAGGGAGATGGGAAACTATTCTCCTTAAGACAACGTTTAAACAGTTTTGTAAGTATGGGCGCTAATTCAGGTTGAAGTTTTTTGAGTACTATAATTGGAATACCATCAGGGCCAGTTGCTTTACTCGAATCAAGGTTTTTGATTAGCTTCGCAACATCACGTACAGATATACGTATATCACATAGCGTGTTTTCTGATACAGGAGGAAATATTGGGGGTTGGCGGTCTTGGTCGCAAAGGGTAGAATTAGCTGCAAAGTTCTTGACAAAGAGTTTGGCTTTGTCTGATGCTGACGAGATTACCTCAGGTCCATTGATAATAGTTGGGATGGAGCACACGCTTCTGTTCAGGATTCTGTTTGCTATTTGCCAAAACTGGTGGGAACCAAGCCGCTGCTCAACTACTTTGGACTTAACAGATTGAGCATACAACTCTCTTGCGTTCCTTATTACTTTCTTACAAATGTTGCTGGCAGTCCTGAAAACGGCTTTAGTTTCCATACATCTATTACGTTGGAAGCAGTGGAAAAAGTGATTTCTGTGCGCAATGGCAGCAGCACATTCTGGAGAGAACCATGGCTGGCTGTTAGGTTTTTGCTGAAACTTTTTAGAGGGTATGAAATGGTCAATACCTACAATTAACCATTCAGTTAGGTCTAATACTATAGAGGACACATCCTTTTTAAACATGGAATGCAGAGGTAGATCAGATATAAATGTACGGAAGCTATCCCAGTCAGCCTTAGTGTATCGATATACTGTACGATGAAGAGGTACGTCTGGGGACTTATTACATTTCATTTTTATCTTAATTGATACAACAGAGTGGTCGGGAGATCCAAGAGGCGACAGAACAGAAACTGAACATAGTTCAGGGCAAGTTGTGAGAAAAAGGTCTAGTAGGCTCGCATACTGGCCGTCATTATCGGGCACACGGGTAGGTTCCTGAACAATCTGAGTGAGGTCATAGGCAATGGAGAAATCATGACAGAACCTCCCCTCATCATCGGTCTTGTTTGAGTGGGTCAACCATTCGACGTTGTGAACATTGAAGTCTCCACATACGTGAATGTTAGCTGAAGGATAAGTAGAAAGGACTTGGTCAATTTTCTCAGATATGCTTTGAAAGATAGTAACTCCGCTGTTGTGGGGGCGATAGAGAGTAAATATAAATGCAGTAGTGTGAGCTAAAGCAACCCGGAAGCACATATAGGGTAAGTTAGGATCTTCCCTGGAGATGTCCCTCCCACATGGAAAGCTATCTTTAATATAGGCACATATTCCATGCCCATGGCGATCTTGGGGGTCAGATTTAGAAGTTAAGTTAGAGTATCCTGAAATTGCAAACTCATCTAGGGAAATAGCCTGTCCAATGCCAGGTTCACTTAAAAATAAAAGGTCTGGTTTAGTCTCCTGTAATTGGGTTTCAACCTCTGGAAGGTTAGAACGAAGACCCATGATGTTGGAGAAGGAGACATGGTAGTACGTTGGAAGTTGGAGAACCGGGTTTAATCGTGTATTTTTTCTTGAAACTTGTCATGATGAAATTTTGGAATTTGTGGACTAGGTCGACAGATTTACTTAGAGCAGGACAGAGAGGGGAAACTAAGAGAGAAAAAGAAACGAAGATTTTTTTTTTTATGTAGCACATGATAAGGTAAAGCCGTAACAATTACCCACTAGTATGGCATCGAGAGGCCCCACCAGAAGCTACTGCCTGGTCCAGATTCCATTCACCAAATGGCAATACAGCAGCCCCAGTACTTTGCACCTGCTGATAGGACAGCCTCCTTAGTGGTTAATCCAAGGTTCGGGTCCCTGACTATCAGGCGGATAACGTCAGCCCAGACAAAACGTTTACCTCCAGCACCCTTACTAGTGACATGGCTACAAGGATAGACATAGAAACAGAAAATTTCCACCAATTCTGCCAACTGTTCGCGCAAAAATACTGCCAACCTAGAAAACAGCTTTTTCTTCTCCCTTTGTCAGAAAAACCATTCATTTAAAAAATGAGGACTGAGGGACAAATAAGAAGAAGCGAGAGTAACAGGAGCTGCCGATAACGCATCCACAATGCGTTTTCTACTCTCCATTAAAAAAAAAAACAAAAAAAACTATTAAGTATTGTACTTAATAAAAGTCCAAAGGACTTGCTATTATGGTTTCAAATGATCTGAAATAACAGCAAGGGGAGACTTGATTCCAAATATTTCTCATATGTTATATCTCCCTTTTTTAAGTTGTCATGCATAAAGTAAATTTCACAGTGTATAAGAATTATTTGATACTGGAGATATTCATAATCATACTCATATTCCAAAGGGGATGATATATAACACATGAAAAATATTTAGAATCAAGTTTCTCCTTCGTCTTATTTCAAGTCATTTGTAACCATAGCAGCAAGTTTTAGTCCCTCCCTCCATCAAACGATTCTTTTTATTTTTTATTTGTTTGCTTTTGCTTAAAACTTAATTTTCCACACGGCTCATATTAATGATGAAATGATAAGCATTTATTAATATTAAACTATTAATATTAAACTATTAATATTAAACTATTAATATTAAACTACCAGTAAAACTAAAATAAGTGATTTTTATATTTGCGAAAATACATAAATTATCTGAGTTCTTGGACCGCCTTCCTTACAAGATCCAACTTTATATTTAGAAATATTAAAGGCATCGGAATCGGTAATTGTGTGACGTAACCGTCCTAGGAAGCGATTGGGTTCCCCACTAGGTGGGAGGGTGAGACTCCTGAAAAACTGGAGAGTGCCGGGAAGATATGATTATTTTAATTGTTGAGTATCGTTGTATGGGACCAAACACTGCTGAAAGAAAGATTTGTGTTATAAATTTTATTGTTTTGGTAAAAACGACAACGATGTCACCTTCAGAGATATAACAAAGCATAATTTCGTTTTCGATGCCAACGAGTGCTGACACAGGGTTGTTTGGTCTCTGAGTGCGGTACCAGACAGAGAGGTCCGGGGTTAACCTTTCGATCGTGAGAAACAGGCCCGCAATCGCAGACACAAACCGAGGAAGATGGGGATTCCCTTGAGGTGACTTACCTAGGAGCGATTGGTCCAGGCAGCAGCAGGCCTACCCCGTCACCTCACTACATAAACGGGTCTCCGCGTTAAAATAGGCAGATCGAGCTGAGATTTCTGAAAGAGATCAAATACAGTCGAAGAGTCATCACCCCCCTCTCATCCCGAACCATCACCACCGTAAAGCCGAGAGTACTTAATCTAATAGAGACTCAGTAGAGTTTTGTCAAAATCAACATTTGGACAATTGCATGTAATGTTATATTATGCATATTTATCTTGAATTAACCAGTAGAATAGTTAACCGAGTCTGCCCTTCTTTTGTATGCATGAGATTGCTTCTTTCCAGCGTGACAGATCGATGAAGCGGCGGCTTATCAACCCGAAGGTGAAAGCGATTCCGACCAAATCGATTGACGGGTCCCACTATGTTGAGATATCTTGCAAAAGATCCCCTGCAAAGGACGAGCACAGGTCACATTAGGTCCATAATCGAGGACTGACTCGTATATGACAAGGATATCTCTTATTAGAGATCGCTGACCTTCCACAATTGTATCGGTATCGGACATTTAGAACAGGTAATAGTATCGGAATCTGGGAAAATATTGGAATCCTTCCATATGCTATATAGATAGTATTATATAAAAGGAACTCTTTGTGCGTGAAAGAGAGAGAGCGAGAGAGAGAGTTGTTTGTAGACTCCATAACAGCTGGGTCGATTTTAATGAAATTCCGCACAAATGTATTTAGGTATCTGACAGTGTTCTTAGATAGGTTTTGTATCGGAATGGCTTCATAAATATAGATAATCGATGATCGAAATAATCTGATAAAAGAATGAAAAGGCGGTTTGGACCCAAGTTAACACCTTATACACCCTAACATCACAAGTGATTTTGAGAAGTTTTATATATATATATATATATATATATATATATATATATATATATATATATATAATCAGCAGTAGGTTCTTTGATATGACAGGGGCGCTTTCTAAATGAATAAGAACACAATTAAATCATGAAACTTGACGTTTGCATTTTAAACTTTAATTTCAGCCTTATATATAAAATAATTTTATAAATCAACAATGTGGATTACCATATATTTTGGACTACGTCACTACAATGTGCACCACGATGAGGTCCCCGATTAGGGCTGGCAATCCATCGATTTGATGTAAAAATGGGTGATTTCATTGATTTCGGTGACAATAAAAGTATGGAAGAGAGTACATTCATTGATCATCATGCAATCCCGGCATGCCCAATCTCCTTGTTATATATATATGATATTGTTCGGTAAAAGAATTTGGAGATCGTGCACATACATATGGTTAGCAGGGAAAAGAAAAACCAAGTCGGACTTGTACACACATATTGACCTCTGATGAAATTGTCAATAAAATCAAGAACTCCGACGAACACAAGAACAAACACGGCGAATAGCGCGCAATCATCACCTTCTTAAATCGGCACCCCAACTGTCATCTTTCACCACCATTGATCGACACGTCCTAATACCACTGAGAGGCAAAATAATAAATAAACACAGTTTTGCTCATGAAATCATCACTGTTTTTGATTGTCAAAACCGCTGGAACAAGCAGAGTGTATATATTTATTTGCAGCACGCATCTTTGTAGAAGTGATAGCGACAAACAAGTCATAGCGATAAACAGATAAATCTTTATAGAGAGAACTTGCTGGACAACAATATAGCCTGTATAAGCATTTCTTTAAATATATATTTGCCCTATTTTGAGCCTATAAGCTTTATTTGCTGTATAATATTTTTATAGCCTCAGGTTGTTGTTGATCATTTATCTAAGGTTTCTATTTGATGCCTAATTCCAGGGCTAATGGTGAGCTTTTACATTTAAAAATTTTATCATCTCAGAAACGATCGTACATTGAGTGTTGATGTTAATTCCTTGGTAATGATTTTTCCATAAATCTGTTATTTTGTACAAGAATTCTATTATCCATGCTTGATAGATCCTGTCATGCGTTTTCATGTAGTCGATCCATACCATGGCTATATCCTTTTTTCCTACGTGTTACCACCTTCAAGATCGTTTGTGATATAGTAAATCATACATTTCTTCCCCCCCCCCTTTCGGCATCTATTTTGTTCCTCGGGAAGTAGTCGACGATTATAAGGGAGTAGTAAATCTGTTCTCGCGGTTGTGCTGTTAAGATTTTCTACACGATTGGTAAGCAGGTTATGGACCTGTAATTGCTGTGGGTCTTTTCTTTTTCGGTGTCTTTTTGTATCAGTGTAATTCTACCTTTGGTCATCCATTCCAGCACGTCTGTTTCGTGGATACATCTTCTCGGGTTTGGAATGAACCTTTTATGTGACTTTTGAAAACCAATATGCGTGTATTCAATTGTGACCAAGGGCTCCTTATTTTGCCATTGTTCTTAGGATTGTTTGGAGTGTTTCTTGCTGAATTTGTTTTATGCTCCTTCTTCAATGTGTTATAGCTCTTCTTTCATGTCTTTCAGCAGTTCGGTCTTGTCGCTCTTCCCATATCTTGCTCAAGTAGTGTTTTTCTGTTGTATACGGGTTTTCTTTCTTTTTATTTGTTACGAAAGAGTCACCACTTATCAAGGATCGGAGGTCACTCGAAGATAAGGGTAAATGAGTGCATGGTAGCCAATGGGACATAATCGTCGTAATCGTTAGTAGTAGAAATTTGGTAAATTGGATTATTTAACGTGACGGCTCATCAAAAAGTTGTTTACGTTGGACTTGAAGACGGCCATATTGTAGTCAGGCAGATGGTTGGTCTGTTTTTATTCTTCCTCGATTTACATTTTCGTAAAATTGTTTTGCGTTGTGTTCAAAGGTCCTGTTTTACTTGTACTGTTCAGATTCGTATCTGTATCATCTTAGTATCCCTTTTTTCAGCTACTATATTTTGTTTTAGTTCTTAATGTTTCTTGTTTAGCCTCTCCCGGTGCGTTATATTTTGTATTTTTTCGTCCTTGATTGTTCTTTTTCATCCTGTTTATCGGTTTGGCTTTGTTGGCATCGAGGTTTTATTAGGTCATTTTCTTTTTCCGGCTTTGTTTCTCCTTTAACTTTCATATTTACCGCCCTAGCCCTTGTATAAATTCGTGTTTAAGTTTGTAATAGTCTCTGTTAGCATGTACGGGAGAAGTTTGTTCACCTTTTCTGTTTCTATCTCTAACTTATTCCATTCTTTATTTCATAGGGACGAGAGTTTTGTTTTCTCTTCGTTCATAAGTCATCTGGTGTTTTCGATTTGATCTTTTACGAGTTCTGTTGTTTCGTAGTTGTCGATATCTGTATTCACAGCGTTTATGTTTTACAGATCAACATATGAGGTTTCTGTGTGTGTGATTTTAACTGAGAAATGTTTCTTTGTATGTTTTATCATTTATCTTTTCTTATATTTCTATTAGCTCTAGATTTGAAGGCCAACCTTTCTTGATAATAAGTTTCACCTGGTATACGATTCTTTGTTCCATTGGATGATAGTGAGTCGACATATCATATCACTCATTTATTCGTTTCCGATAGCCTCTTTCTTTGGAGTTGCTTATGTAATAAATAGCATTCCATTACCCGTCTATCATCTTTTCTTGTCTATTTCTTCCTCCGGGTTTTTGGTTTGTTGTGTTGATTATTTTTGTGATCCCGTGTTTATTTTGTACTATTATGTTCCCCTAAAATGATAGAGATTGCTTACCTGTTTGATGCCTGTGGTATTCTTATTCCTGAAATGAACCTGTTGCAGAGAAAATTGGCAAATACGTCATAGTGATGTCATAATGTCTGGGTCAATCGGGGATCCAGAACTGACCGAGGAAATACGTCACAATGATGTCATAATGTATAGAGAAGCTCTGACCGACAATATGGAAAACTAGGTCAGAGCAAACCAGCTTACTGACCTGCTTTTTGGAGCAATAACAAGGAAGAGGACACTGGCCGGGTTTCGAAACAATAAACAAAGGCTGAAAAGAAGTTCATGAGAACATTTGACGATAATAAAAGGACAAGTGGTATAGACGGAACAGACCTTAGCCGACGGTTCATTTTTGTGAGCACACCGTGTTCTGATGTGTTGATTGTCAGTGTAATGTCGATGAATGAAAAATAAACAAACTCATTTGACGAATTGTAAAAAGTGTCATTTGTTTTTCATTAAAACAGAAATAGTTTTTTTTGTTTGGTACGTCTGCAATTAATAACGCAACCGACGTATAATTTTGATAATCACAAACTCATGTATATATATAACAAGCCAACATTCACACGATGACGACCGGGTTCACCATGCTGACTCCAGAGGAGCACTCGCCAGTCATGACAGCCAGGTTCTTCTGATCACATGTTTTACTGTATGTATTTTTGTCAACAAGAGGCCCGGAATTATTTTACTTATTGTATTGTCACAGAGATAGTGTTTACCCCTCATGTAGATGGGAGATGAGGTGCGCTATCACATGTACATAAAAGAACACATAAACGAACAGGACATAAGCGAAAAAAATAAGTAAGCAGTATGATAAAATGTTTCGTGCCCTTTCCAGTGTGTACAAGTCTGACCTGGTTTCGCTCGTATTCGGAAGGCGAGATAGCCTGAACAGAATGACGTTGACTAATTCAATTTCTTGCTATTCCCCTTTCAGTTGGAGCAAGAATTAAAAGGAGGCGTTAGTGATATGTGGAAGAAAAATAACAAAATAAAATAAATAGATAATTAAATAAATGGATTAAATTAAACAAAAATATTTTTTAAACAGAAATAAATAACAGCGCCTTCTCACGTGTGAATTCTTAAACACCCGAATCAATTTCTGGTGGCTGATGGGATAGGAAGTGAAGGAGGCTCATCAGATTAAGGAATTCACTTACTATCGTATTTTTCTATATATTTTGGAAAATTCAGATTTTGGGCAAAACATACCTTAACAGGTCATTAAAGATCTCTCCTCGAAGACAGCCTGTGGTGTTCTCTGGAAGCTGAATGATAACAAGTCTCCCCAGTTTTCCAGTGCTCTCCACCTCTTTTGATAGCATTTGCAAATGAATTTGCATTATCGCAACAGCCGCCCACCATCCATCTCTCGCCAGTAGCGGCCATTGGTCTCCACTGGAACTTAAGTGGCAATAAGCCTCCCCAAGTTCTTTTCGTACTTGTCCAGCGGAGGTCTGGTCAGTGCTCTCTCCTCGGTTTTTCCATTATTCTTGACCCTTTTCGGCTATTTGGTATCATTCTCGTTTGGGGGGGGCGTTGATTGGGTAATGGGAGGGGATGAGCGAGGGTCTGGGTGAGGAGTTGGGGGAGGGATCAGCAACTTGTAGATATTATTATTATTATTATAGTAGTAGTAGTAGTAGTAGTAGTAGTAGTAGTAGTAGTAGTAGTAGACAATATGCTTTTTAGACTGAGTGGTAGCATCATGGTGAACAAACATACTACCCTGACTTTAAAAAAGAAACTAATGACTGAAAAAATAGTATCATGCCGAACAAAACGAAGGAGTTAAAGCCTAGGAAGATTATATCATGATTTATCGCAAGATACTATCGCTACCCCCTCTTCTAAAAACAGGATGAGATAATCCTGAGAAAATAGTACTATAAGGAACAACCATATACTATACTGTCCCCTCAAAGAAGGAGATAATGCTCGGAAGAGATGTATAATGAAGAATTAAAGGATATAACATTACCATTAGAGGAGGAAGCAAGGCCTGGGAGAATTTGTCCTCGCCCTAAAGTACAAAGTAATGCCTGGTATGGTGGTATCCTGGCAACAGAAAGGATACTACGCCATCCATTGTAAAAAGGAGATAATTCCTTGGAGGCTCGGTTTATGAAATTGCTTCCGAACACTGAATAAATATTCCGTCTTTTAATTCTCTACTTAGTAAAACTCCTTTGCTTATAACCAACTACAATTCTTTAATTATCACGATTATTTTACTCTTTAGAACGATTTTCGTTGTTGTAATATAGACAATCGTCATTCTTCCGTGTACACAAACAAACGAAGCCTCCAGGGTGTCAAAAAGTCACTGAAGGGTTTAGTACTTGATTAGAGCCTTTATTTTTGATGACATCTTTTTGTAATTTGAACACAATCTGACTAAGACATTGGAAAATATTTTAAAATATGCAAAATTCAAAAATCTTTATTTATGATAAAATAGTCTTTTAAATGTTGTCCATTTTCAGCTTCATATATTTGTACTCTTTCCAAAATATGATTCATGACAGATTGCAGAATCTCTGGATTGCGATTGGACTCTCTTATTTCATTTCTGTTTTCTTTCAATTTTTGCATGGTTTGGGGTTTGTTAACATAGACTGTTTCTTTAAATACCCCGACAAGAAAAAGTCGGGGCTAGTCAAGTCAAAGTGCCTTCGATAAGTTCTTTGAGTCAAAACATTTGCTCCCTGATTTAGGTAAAAAAAGTTCACAACTTGCGTACGTTGTTCAATGCTATACTTATCCATCATTTTTGTCTAAAATCTTATCTGTAAAATAGTTGAAATAGAGAAATAATTGAAATAGAGAAGAAAATAATCACTAATGATAAAATGATGAACATTTGTAACCCATCAGTGTATTTTTGGACACTCTATATTATTCAGAATATAATTCAGGTTGGTTGTATTATACCCACGCAACAACCGCTAACTTGTCGAATAAATTAATAGCTAAGTAACGCTAGTAAGTATTTATAATTGAATGTTTTTTTTTAGTTAATGTCCCTTTCTAAAGTT